>NW_010097893.1:15437-20217 GCF_000699245.1 Pterocles gutturalis | reverse complement strand
GGGGGGATCAGTGAAAAGATCATTATTCATCAGCCCTATGGATAGTACAGTATGTATAACCCCTGAGATTCATACAGGCACCTGCCTCCAGATTGGCTGCAGAAGGGACAATTTATCATAACTGCACATGTAGGAGTGGGGGAGGACAGTGGTCATTGCCTGCACTGGAATTTATGATGGAAAAGAAAGTTAATTAAGTTCTGTGGTCAGTGCTTAAGGGAAAAAACAGAAGAGCTCCCAAACGCAATTCCTTGCTGGAACAGATATTTTGGCAGAACTTGCTAATTACTGTATTAAATTGTTAATTTGGCGAGAGAGAAGTAATTTTCTTACGGTAAGCTTTCAGGGAAAAATGCATAGAAACAAACCAGTTTTGTCATCTGTCCTTTTGTTGTCAAAAGGGAAAGTACACCTGGCATACTCTGCAGTTACTAACATCACTATAGCACTGCACACAACTGAGTGGCATAGTGTGAGTAACAGCAGGGAGAGGAAAGTAGGAGACTTCTGAAATCAGTGGGAAAGCAACTAGTTTAAGGAAAAATGCAAGGCAACTATACGTGTGACCACCTTTGGCTAAATTAAGACACCTACAAATCACAATGTAGTAATTCAGTGCAAAACATGAAATGACTAACAGGGCCCTTATTGCTTTGCATGGTATGACCTGGCACTTCTGGTTTTGGCAAACCCAATAAATTACTTTAATGTTGCATTCTTATGTATTCTTACATATATATATAAAACCAAAGGGATAAATAATCCTTATTTAGGGTAGAAATCCCCAGGGCATTACAGACATCAAGTATAAGAATTTAGTCAACACCTATTCCAGCCAGATGACCCGGACTATCTATAAGATTCCCAGAGCCTTATACGCCTCCAGTTCTGAAGCCAAGTCTAAGACACTTCACTAGACATGGGCATGAAACATAACGTGAAGATCTGCATTCACACTCTCCAGATATACCTACAGACCAGAACTTTTGCTTGTGACAGAATATGGGCCGACAGCAAGGAGGAGTGTTTCTGGTTATTTTCCATGCTATTTATCACCTCATTTTTCAGCTGCATTTCCCGTGAAAAAGAAGTTGGTCATGATCTCAAACCTCCTACCATGATAGCAATGCTAAGAATTGGTATTCAGCAGCAAATTAGTGCAAGGTGGGAAACAAAACTGTAAAGAAAATACAAGCAGAACTCTGCACACCAATCACTACAAGAAAAATTTGTAAACTGGTTCTAACTAGCTATTACATTCAGACAGAATAACCCAGTGGTCAAAAAGGTCTGAGAACAGAAAAGTCCTAGATATGCTAGGCTGTGAAACAGATGCATGAAATTAAGAGGGAGTTCTGCAAATTTATAGCAGATAGGTGAAAATGGGATCCAAAACAGAGAAAATGGGATCCAAAACAGAGCAAACTGTTCTTTGCTTCACAAATATGCCCTCAAATAATAATTAAAAAAAAGAATCCACTCTCACCAACCAGAATATCTTTAAAAGCTACAGCGTGACAGCTTACTTAAGACAGCTCATTTAAGCAACACAAACTGTTATGAGGCTTCCCAAGATAAGCAGCAGAAAAAAAAGAGCCATTGTTTTATAAAAGGAGAGTAAATATAGTTTTTGCTTACATTTTCTTGCAATGTTCAGGCAAAAAAACTTCACTGGACAATCCTGATAGATTCTTCCAACTTCAAAACACAAATTCAACCAAAAAATTTTTGCTAACAGATCATAACAGGTGAATGTGAGCAAGGTAAAAATACATCTCTTGGCCCTGGGGTGCAAAAGGAGGAGGGAAATAGACTTCTGTTTTATTTTAACCCACAAATAATTTTAAATTTTTAAAAAATAAACCCACAAAGTACAAGATAACAAACTGAATTACAACTAAAGCAAAAATACAGTTAGTATTAGAGGGGTTAGTAAGAGAGGAATTATTTTTGTTTGCTACAAAAGCCTTTAATCCTTTTCAAATTAAGGCCTTTTCCATAAACAGCAAAATTCAGTGGGCAAGAACATTTGGTATCCTCGAGTATCCGGTTTTTTTACAGTGAAACGTTTCATTAAAAAAAAAGAGTCGCTTCTACTTACTAGGACTTCAGGATGTATAATAGCATCATTAGTATAAAACTTCACTAAATTACATCATTTAATATGAATGATGAAGTGCAAACTACATGGAAAAGCTATATGCACATTTAGTGATCAGATTTGGCCCTCTACTTCATTTTTCTTATCTGAAGTAGAAAAAACAGAATTTGTTTCTTAATTTTAATGCATGTCCATGCCTTAAACTATGTTTTTTACTTGACTTTCAACAACTACAGCATATGAAACCAAAATATATTCCTCTTTATACATATTTTATAATTTGTTTCAAGTTGCATCTTTAAAGGTATTTAACTTTTTTCCTGGATCCTGATTTTAGTTAATGGCAGTAGAAAAGTCACTGTCCTTGATCTAGAATTGTTTAGTAAGAAGGAGTCAGGGCTAGAGGCACATGAAAATATGTCAATCAGATGTAATTGCTCTCTAAAAGAAATCCTATCAAACCAAAGAACAAGAACTAACACTAAACACATGGATTCACTGCAGCACCTAATCTACTAATGAGCTCAGCTTGTTATTTTCAGGCTCACTATTCAAAAAGTTCAACATAACAAATATGACAGTGAAGGACAACATTGCTTAAATAGTTTTAGATAAATATATTACAGGTGGAGCCAGTAACATCACCTGTAGTTAAGGCTGCCCAGTACTTCCCATGACACTTCCCTCGCCACTATGTCCAGCTTCAACTGCTTGGGCTGAAATTTTCTATACAAAGTGTCTTCTTCTGACTAATATTTTTTTTCTTTCATTAGCTTGATGACTTTTGTTATTATTTAATCATCACAGGAGAATAAATTACATTAAGGAAGGAAGGAAAATAGGGGGAAATGTGGTTGTATCATCATAACATCACAGCAGGTAGAGAAGACAACTTTTACCCTTAAGGTGACTGGTTGTGTTCTTGGCACTCGGTCTGCTCCTTCTCTCAGTACAGAATGACCATGTCTGCTCTGCTTCTGGACATGGATGGACAATAAACGCACATAAGCAGGCACAATTCAGTCACAGATGAACACTGAGTCAACCCCTTTCCTTTCCTTGTCACGTGTACACTAAGCTGTTTTTCCTAGATAATAGGAGTTGGGGCCACATATGAAATAAGGAAGCTAAAATTCTGAACTCAGAGAACATAACCCATCTGTGCAGTGAATGAGGCAGTGGTCCTGTAGGAAAAAAACCAGCATGTGATCCAGTAATTAAAGACTGCTCATGAAACATAGGCACAAAGCAGGAAAATGCTTTTAAAGGAGGAACCTTAACACTGGCATTTCCTGACTTTAAAGTTTCATTTTGCAACCTTAACATTTTCAAGATCTTTTTATAACACATAATTTAGTCCCACTTAGAATGAGTGCATGCATAAATTACATTAATATTTTCTAAAAATTCTTTAGCATTTACTGGGAAACACTGCTCTTTATCCTACCATCCAACAAATAAGGTTGTAACAATTATACAGCTATAAGGACTGCTTAAGGAATTATGCAGTTCAAGTTTCTTGGTTTAAATTTTATAGTGCAAAAAAAAGGCTGTTTTATGTTTGCAAAAAACAAAGGAAATCAGGAGAAAAAATGAGAAGGCTTTTCCTCTTGCTTGACAACACACTTCTATTATGACCCAAAGACTCTCTAATATCCATCCCTAATCCCCTATCATCCTCCTGTAAATGCTAAAAAGTGCTGTAATTTGCATCTGCTTGTGTGCTAGACATTTTTATATGAATGCTAACGCACTGAGAATGGTAGATGCTCAGTTTGTAATCCCAGGCAAATGTGTAAAGGACAACTTAGCTGAATACTGTATGAGGGCATGAAGCACAAACTAGGGTGTCTCCCTGTAAAATCTAACTAGTATATGCAGTTGTTAAACAACTCAGCATGTGCAGTGGATCTACACAGATGCACCCACTTCAGTTTCCTGGAGGCTGGCCATGCCGCGAAGCACAGACACACCCTGCACAGGAGAGCTGGCTCCCTCTCAACTCCAGTTCACAAGCCTCATTTTCAAGATCTGAAAGGCGCATTTGTAATAGCAGTCATATCACAAGCTAAGCCTTTGCAAAACTCAAGTTTGCCTCTCTTCATTTTCTTCAGCAACCAAGCCCTCTGAACCTTCCCATGTCTTCTGAGATCTAGAGTCCTCTAACACTTTTTCTCATCTCAGCCTGTTCACAGAGAAACTCTATAGTTTCTCGAAACCTGCTACACACCTCAGAGGTTTGTTTTGAGAATCACCAGTCAGACAAAAAATCTCCATTAGCTGAGGAAAACCATCTTCAAGACCTAAACTACCACTTATGAAAGTCAGTTGTCATGGGATTATATTTCCACGTGAACCAGCCCAGCCCGCAAGCTACTACAAAACCATCAATCAAAACACTCGATCATTTCACCTATGTCTATGTTATTTTGCAGGGCACGCAACAACCTAAAAGCCAGAAGTCTTGTAGGTTTCTGACTAGTTTAGTGTCATTCCTAAGGCAAATCACCCTTCTTTAGCGTACATTCTTTAGGTAATTTACAAAAGGTAGAAAAGTAAATGTCCTTCCAGGCAAGTTATGTCATACAGTGGACAACTGTGTGTTCAGAGAATCAATCATAGACTCATAGCACAGTTTGGGTTGGAAGGGACCTTAAAAATCATTGAGTTCCAACCCCC
>NW_010097893.1:0-14389 GCF_000699245.1 Pterocles gutturalis | reverse complement strand
GTTGAGCTTCTCATCAACCAACACCCCCAAGTCCTTCTCCTCAGAGCTGCTCTCAATCCATTCTCTGCCCAGCCTGTATTTATGCTTGGGATTGCCTTGACCCACGTGCAGGACCTTGCACTTGGCCTTGTTGAACTTCATGAGGTTGGCATGGGCCCATCTCTTCAGCCTGTCAGGGTCCCTCTGGATGACATCCCTTCCCTCCAGCGTGTCGACTGCACCACACAGCTTGGTGTCATCGGAAAACTTGCTGAGGGTGCACTCAAAACCACTGTCCATGTCACCAACAAAAACGTTGAACAACCTAGTCCCAGTACCGACCCCTGCAAAATGTCACTCATCACTCGTCTCCACTTGGACATTGATCCACCGATCACAACTCTTTGAGCGTGACCATCCAGACAGTTCCTTATCCACCACGTGGTCCTACAGTCAAATCCATGTTTCTCCAATTTAGAGACAGGGATGTCATGGGGAACAGTGTCAAATGCAGTTTCCTCTCAGGAATATACCTCTGTCTGGATTCATGACAGAATACTGGAAATCATACTGGGTAATATTTTATATTACCTAAATACCTCTGGAAATGGGAATCTAGGGAACTGGTTCCATAATTTAAACCTAGATGTCCACTTCAGTGATTAAGCTAAGCAATTGTCCTGAACAGAGCCAATCATAAAATCTTCAGAAAATGTTAATAAAATCAGTCTTTGAGTGTAACACAGAATAAACTGATAATCAAGCAATGAAGTATACGGTCAGCATTCAGGCAGAGATTAAAGATTTCTTTGCTGTACCAGTGTTGTTCCATCCCATTTGAGTCCAGGACCAGTGTACGAAAGCTCAAACATAAATATGGCTCTAGTTTAGTGCAGGGCTATACAAAACACTCAATTATACCAGAAGAGAAACAGAGGAAGATAACTTGAAGGCTGACACAAGATAGGTTTTATTTTCCAGGTACACAGAAAGCTGAGGGGTGGAAATTAGCTTTTATTTCATGCCTAGCTCCTAAGATTCAGACCTGTCAAGTCTCCTATAGTATAATCTTTCATCTCCAACTTCATCAACCTGTATGACAACATCTAAGAGTTCCCAAGCCAGATACATCTGGCATGTAGGGTCATAGGGCTGGAGAAATGCTGAAGCACTACGTAGCCCTCTACAGGCAACTTCATTTTCCAGGCTTTCCTGAGCAGCAGCCTAATATTTAGCAACAAAAACATCACAGAGTCAACTTTCAGAATGTGAGAACATAATCATTTTTAGAAACCAGCAGATCGTTGAGACCCCACTGCAGAACTCATACACTCCTTTGTTACCAATTTGCTCCTAAAGAAGCAAATCTATAGGGTCTCAAAGAAACCATACAAGCTTATTACACAGTTCTGACATATTTTAGATAACTTTATCCAAGCAACAGATGTGATTTAATGGAAGTCAACTGCCTCCTTTTCCACACAGGAATCAGAGGGTTTGAAAATGTCTTCATAGAAAGAGGAGGTGGGGGGAAGGCAACAAATCTGCTGCCTGATTGTTGTAAAATATACTATAATTGAAATACATTTAACTAGCCGTCTTCTGTTTGGGGAATTCACAGTGACTGAGTTCCAGTTCATTACTTTGAGGGCTATGGTGCTTCTATCAAGGCCTCAAAACTAGTAAGACCCTCAGGTTAGAGTGGATACAATAGCAGAAAGGCAATTATATTGTAGGAGAAATGTTGTCCACTAATCAGCTAGCAATCAATTACTAAGAAGAGAAGATAACCCTATCCCCACTCAAGCTCTTCAGTATTAATAGTGCCATCATGTAATTACTTTAGGCATGGGCAGGTGCATGAAAGGACAGACTCTATAGTACACTGCATCTAAGATTAATGAGTTCTGTCAATTTGCCCAGCAGACGTCTGATTCTTCAGCTTTATGTAGCCACTAGTTTTACACATGCCTCGGGATTTTTTTTCTGAAAAAAATCAACTACTAATTTAAATACATCCAAAAAGCTTACCACTTAAAAAACAAATCCCCAATTTTACAAGTAAGAGTGAACCAAAAAGATTCCTAATTTGAATGTTAATACAGCATGTTTTCCTATTTCAGTTATGCTTTATTTCAGTCAGAGTAATGAGTGAAACACAAGGTTCTACAAGCACATAAATAACTCCTAGAAAAACTGACAGCACACAATCCTACAGTCACAACATCCTGAATTTCACTCACACAATCAATTCCAATAAGTAAAAAAAAAAAAAAAAAAGAGAAAAAGAAATGTTTCAGTAAATAAGTCATTGCTCAGAAACCAAGACAAAGCAAATACAGAAGCACTTTGCTGCTAAGTTAGCAAACACACTGAATGAGCACAGCTGCCAAAAGCAGAATCATTCTCTGTGACAAGCTACAGCCTACAGAGTTAAGTCAGGGATACACAGGCCTATGGGTCAAGAAAGAAATGGCTTAAAATAGAATTTCTATCTGGAAAGTGCTTTATTTTTCCTTAAAGTTACATCTACTGCAGTCAGCAGTGAAAGACAGTTTTTAAAAAGAAAGAGTTCTCAAATGAAATATGACCACTTTTTAGAAACAGCTTTCCCATCTGGGAGGTGCACAAGCAACTCCCATCACCACAAAAATATGACCTATTCAGCATTTTAGGAGACCTTCACTCTTACTAAAATCTTGTTTCAAGAAGGTGCCTAAACATTCACTTATATCTTTCAAAAATAATCCAAGATATTTAAAGTCATTTAGCTTCTTAAACACACAGACAGTCTCTCAAAGATCCTCTTAGGCATCTCTCTGAAAGCTCAGGCTCTTAAATACCTTTGAAAATCTGGCTTAACGTGCTTGGCTGTACATACACACAGCCCTCATGAAATAGCATGCTGATCTCCATTTGTATTTCTAAGTGCAATCCTTCCAATAATAACAATAAAATAAAAAAAGTGATTGGACTCAAAATCAAAAATTCAGCTAAACAGGTTACCACTCATCAGCCAAATTTCATTAACTGAGCATATGCAAGGTCCAATTCCCTCAATTGCAAAAACTTGAACTACTAAAAGCCACAGGAACCATGATGAAGGGAGTAAGCAGTAACTTTTTTTGTTCCCACTGACTAGGGCTGAATTTGATCCTAAAACACCAGCACAGCTTCCACAGTATCAAAGTATCCAACTCATTGGCCTGGAAACAATGATTTTTCTATTTTTCAAAGTATTTCTTCCAAAAAAATGTAAGCCCCTAAATATGAGCCTAAGCCAAAAACATGAAAAAATTGTTCTCAAAGCTTTTCTGTGACAGGTACAAGAACTGACCTATTTATTTCTCTCCAAAGTCAATGTCATCCTGTTTTTTCATTTTCTGTCACTTCTGTTTGATTATGGAAAACAGCTAACAGTATCTATTTTTTTACCTTCCATTTAATGTCACAATTGACCACCCATGAAATCTTTCTCAAGACTACATTTATTGGATATTAGATTCTGCTAATTAATTCTCTGGATTAATTTCTTCTGAAGTAATGTTATCAATTGTTTCCAGTAAAGAAAAAACAGGCCAGCAGTAACTTGATTTTCACATAAATGGATTAAACCTACACAAATGCAGTGGCTGAAGATATCATTGATCCATGTTCATTGGCTGCTGCTGCTGTTTCAATTGTTATTTGATATGGTAAAGGACAATAGAGTAGGAAACAGTTTTGATCTGAAGCAACTGTTTCTAAGAAGATACCAGCAACTCTCACAATACATAACTTATAAAATGTATTCCATGCATTGAAAAGCACTAATCCCTAAAATTATAGCTACTTCTGAAACTTTTAGTTTATGGTTTGATCCTGAAAGATGCTCAAGTTCACAGAAGACATTTGAATTGAAGCCACTCAGTATGCAATAAAAATGTGTAGGAATTACCAGGGGGAGGAACTATTCTACAAATTAAAAAGAGGAAAAAATATGGAGTGTCCTTGAAACTATGAACTGGATATCATCAGTTAATGATTTAATATAGAAAGGCAAAGACTGCTGTACTAGTAAGCATTAAATATGAAGGAGAGACCTTCAAAGACACAATGAAAACTTAGGGATACCTCTCTTTCTTAAAGCTACTCAGAAATTATCACCAAACTTTTTGTTCTACAACTGAAAATATCCTCTTTTCAATTTCTTGTAATGATGCTCTTAGAAATACTGGTTTGGCATGTTGTGTTCTTTATTCACTGAGTGTTGTATGGTGGCATAAGACCCAGAAGTCCACTTCTGAACATTATTCTTTCTTGATTCTGCTCATTTTTGACCCCCCCCCCAAAAAGTTGAGTAGTTTAAGAGTTGCTTCTATTCATGTCAGCTTACAAGAGGTTCAAACAATATCAGAGAGGGTACTCCTTTCAACTCTTCCAATGTGGGAAATGGACTGGGCAGGAAGAAGAACTGACCTTTCTATTCAGGTTCTGCTCTTGTGCTCTCTTTACCAGCACGACACATCACTGACAGAGTAGGCAGTCTCTAGCATCAAGGTGCAGCAAATTAAAGTCCAAGAAAAGAAGGAATGAAAAGTGAATGGAAAACAAATCTACAAAGGTTATTGAAGATACTACTGAATCCAGACAAATAGCATTTCATCTCCCTGAACTTTATGTTTGATAGCAGAGATTCCTAGATCTACTTCAGTCAGTTACTGCCATGAGTAGCACTAAATAAGGAGCAGATAAACTGCTATCGCTTCCTCTCTCATCTTACCTCAAAACTTCCCGCTGCATAATCTCATTCCCTGCACCACAGGACACCAACACGTGCCCTTAGCTAACCGCACAGCTCATGGTCTCAGGCCCTACCCCTGCCCATACCAGTCTTGGCCATACAACTTCATTCCAAATATATAGGTCTCATTTCTTGTCAGGTTACTGCAGGTGTTGTCAACACACAAGAACATGCACAGCAGATGGAAGCCTGTAGCCCAGCTGCTTATGTCAACATACAGCCGTACGAACAGGAAGCAGCTCCCACATCACCTGTACTATGCACTCTACAATGTGGGAAAGTGTTTCTACAGATTTGCCTTGGACACTCAGAGAAAATTCTTGTTTGTTTAGCATGTTTTATTCCCACTGCCTTCTAGAGACAAACTGGATTCATTACACAGCACTTCTGTCCCATCAGAAAGCAACTCTTATTTCTGCTTTAAAGCATTTAAGTGGCTTTCTCTGGCCAGTGTCTGCAAAACTCTTGCATCTATCTTGAAACATTTTGCTCCATCTTTGCTGATGGTTTTACCAACAAATCTAACATTGAAATATATTGCCTCTGCATCTCATACAGACTCTAAGCAATATAAAACAGCCTTTCTTTTTTTATTTATCACAATTTCAATAGAAGCACATTTTTTCACTTCAGAATCTTCTGAAGCTGCATAAATGGCAATTTTAATACTTTTTTAACTTTCTGTAAATTCAGATAAATCCCTGCTGCTCTTATTAATAGTCATGTAGGAAATATTTTTTAAATTTTCATACCCATAATATTTACAGCCAGAGGGGTCTTCACATACTTCTTTCATTCTTAGTAATTCATTAGAAAATGTTATGATACAAAGAGGAATCTGCCTGGACATTTCGAGCATTCACATTTCTTGCTTATTAAAACTGCTTAAGCTGACAGTGTTTATGAAAAGGTTATCACCGTAGGAAACCTGCAATATAAGTTAAAGTATGTCACGGTAACAAAAAAAAAAAAAAAAGTCTGAAGAAGTTTCTAACTGTTTCAGTTCCTGCTCAGCAGAATATCGCCAACTGGTTAATATACTCAGTTCATTTGACTAATTAGCTTCATAAATTAGTGCAAATTATCCTTTTATCTCTGTGGTATTAGCAGCTTTCTGTTTTGAACATGTACTCTGCCTGTAAAAACAGCGACTGCTTATTCAGTGAGTCTGCTCCTCACATAAAAATTCATATCTTTAGAATCATATCTATTCACTTTAGTGACCAAAATAAATAAATAACCATTAAAATACTGTTTTTACTCATGTTAGCATTGCAGGAAAGCAAAACAGATTGAACACACACATTGTGAAGAGCTAGTTTTATAACACAAATGCAAAACCAAAATTGAATCATTCCAAGAGGAAAATAATTTCCTGTATTCTATTTACAAAACATAAGGAGATTGCATGGCTATAACTGAAAGCAGAGTTAGATCTACTGGAACTTTTATTAGTGATAATTATGCTTGAGCTAGAAATAATCTGACTCTGAAATTCAGAGACTAGTTGAGTTTGCTGAAGAAGCAGTTCAGAAATTCATCTTTGACATGTCATCTCAGCAAATGTAATAGGGAATCACTGAGAGAAATAAACAAAGAATCTGATCCTATTTTAGCAGTACATTTTTCACAGTACTATTGAAGTATACAGCAAAGGCTGAAAGATTGTGAAAAAAGAAACAATGTAGTCTTGCTGTACATATTTATTCACTTATCATGTCATCAGTCAACTTCCTTCCTGCAAGAAGTGAGCTGAATTGTTGAACAAGCATGGTGATGTTTTAGTTCATGCTTCTCCTCCTGGTTGTCCCACTATGACCAAAATATTCACAAACCTATTTCACTGTGCTTCACACTGCTCTTTAAAACCTGCTAGCGCTGCAACCTCCACAGAGCATGATTTGCCCTTAATGGTCACGCAGGACAAGAATGGAAAATAATTACTGATCAGTTTTTCCTGTCCTTTCATGGCCACCAAAAAGCCCCAAGCAACTTGCCTAGCTTGTCAGGTGACAGAGTAATCCACATTTTCTTTTCATCATTCATTTTCACTCCATACAGCTATATGCAAAATATGAAAAAAACAGATGTCACATTTTGTAGTGAGGTCCAGAGCTGTGTATCTTTTGAAAAACTATTATCTTCACTTGCAAAATAGGGTGTATGGTGGGTTAACCTTGTCTGGGGCCCACCAGGTCCCTCTGTCACTCCCCCTTCAGCAAAATAAAGGGGGAGAATAAGATGAAAAACTTGTGGGTCAAGATAAATGCACTTTAATTAAAGCAAAGGCCCAGGTCACACACAGAAACAAAAGGCAAACAAAGATGTTATTCTCTACTTCCCCTCAGTAAGCGATGTCCAGCCACTTCCCAGGAAAGCAGAGCTTCAGTGTGTGCAGCAGCTGCTCCTGGAGACAAACACAGCAACCAATGCCCCCCTCCTCCTCCCTGCCCTTGGCTGTTCTGGCTGAGCTGAGGTCACATGGTCTGGAACAGCCAATCCGGGTCAGCTGTCCCGGCTCCGCCCCTCCCAAGCTGTGTTATAAACCCCCTGCTGGCTGCCAGGGCAGCACTCAGCCCTGGGAGGTTGCTGTGGGGAGACTGACTCCAGCTCAGACAGACCCCATACAGGGTGAAAGCACTCAAGAGTTTCTGAGTCCTTTCAGATCAGAAACAAAAATATTTGAAGAATATTTCATAAAACCATATGTTATAATTTGTGCTTAAAATGACCTTTTTCATGAAGTTAGCTACAGGGTGTATCAGACTTATTTTCTCTCCGCACAGAGCACTCACTGTAGTGGGCTTGGATCTACCCAGTTCCTATCTGATCTACTTAATTTGCAAGAAGCTGCCTGTTGCTGCAAGGCTTCTTTGACAGTTAGGATCAGTTAGCATTACATGAATACTTTCTGCAGGTCAAATGCAAGAGCTTTCAACCAGACTGTTTTCAGTAACACCTTTTCTCTTTGGCGTACAGGTTTGCTGAATTCCAAACTCAGTGTGCAACTCTCTCATCTCATCAAACTTGAAGGAAGCAGACGTGAACCCAAGAAGTTTAGAACTGCACTGCCTGGGTTAATAATATGCTTATAAGCTTTAATATGCCTGCTTTTGTCAGACAGACATATTTTATAAACAAAGTTACACACTGAATTGGAACTCTACCATAAATTTACCATTTCATTACCATTATTCTTTTTTCTCTGTACCCTACAAATTCAATGACCTCTACCTGGTAACCATATTGGACAAGGACAAGTTCTCCTGATTGCATTTGCTAGTCTGTGGTGGTTTTGTTTTGTTGGGTATTTTTTTTTTAATTACTAATCACTTCTTCCAGAAGTGCACCACTGGAAGATCACATTGATGTGTCTAAACAATAATCTGAAAAAAAACGGGTAGGATAAGGACAAGAACGGAGTGAGGAAGATTTTAAATAGAAACCCCAAACCTCTTCTACAAATCCAATTGTACCATAGGAAAATTTAGGTTTGAAGAGACCTCAGGAGGTCTCTAGCCCAAACTCCTGCCCAAAGCAAGGCCATCTCTGCAGTCAGATCAGGTTAAACAGGGCTTCATCTAACTTGGTGTTAAAAACTTCCACAGATCGAGACCACACAGCCTTTCTTCATACTCTGTTCCAATGCCCGACTGTCATGAAACGGAAACAGTTTTCCCTTACATCCAGGCAGAACCTCTTTTGGTTGCTTGGTTTGGTTGGTTTTTTTAATTTATGCCTGTTGTCTCTCTTCCTCTCATCATACACCACTGTCAACAGCTTGGCTCCATCCTGCTAGCCCTCTGCTGCATTCATCCCTGTTTATCAATGTCCTTCCCATATTAGGGGGCACAAAAACTGGACCTGGCTTTCTTGATGTGGTCCTCATGGCCTCATGGCATGGTAGTGCTAAATACAGACCAAGTCTAGTGATTCTCTGGAGTGACCCCCTCACCTCCACTGCCAATGTCTCTTCTAGTCTTTATTTACGGTAGCCGAAAAGAACATAACAACAGTTCTTACAACTCTGCAGCAGAAGAGGTGTTACAGGAAGGTGCTGTGCCTCTAAAAATAAGCCTTTCAAAGGATGGCAGAAGGCTCTGACACCACAAATACATTTTAAAGAGACTTTTTTTTTTGTCTGAATTCTTCATCAGGAAAAGGAGCAGGTTCCACAAACACTCACTGCTCCTGTAGAAGGACTTGCTCCTCCGTAATGCCTTTTTTTTTGCCCATCAACTGGTAACACGTGACGAGCTTAGTGCATAAGGCAGATGCTTCAAAAAGAAGAGGGTCTGTTCTGGGTCATCCTTACTGATAGCTAACTTCATGCTTAAAGAATTTCTGCAACTTTTTAATATATGTTATAGTATTTATTATAGGACTGATTCTTTTATTTCTTTCTTTTTTTTTTTTTTTCCGTCTTACCCAACACCTCTCTACTCCCTTCACTTTTGGTAGAACTTGACTTTATACTCAAAGAAAACTGTTAATAGTAATCACTCAGAGAGATTTGCCAAGGCACCCTGGGAGCTCTGATTCCCAAGTCCCATTGAATTTCTGAGGGAATTTGGCACTAAACTGCTTCAGGTTCTTTTAAAAAATGTCATTCCTAAATTAATATTGTGCAACTGGAAGTATTTGCTCTGAGTATTAAAAAAAATCTTTCCTGGTCTACTAGTTTAATTTTCTAAACATTTCTTCTCACAGATTGACTTAATAGCCACATCAGGGTAAATCTAAGTGGAGTAAGAATAAGCTTCTCATTCAGTCACACAGTACACTCCTGCTTGATTGGAATGGATATTGTACATAATATGTCCCTGCAGATGTTTTCTCCAGTGGGGCACACTGAATTTCATTTAAATGCCAAGGCTCAAAATCTAAAACAATGTGACTTTAACAAAAAAATCTGATGAGGAATTTGATGAGAAAATGGCAAGAATTCCTGTGGCATTTGGGTAACAATTTTAAGCCTTCATTTTAATAGAATAAACAGGATCATATTTCATTCAAATCTGGCAATGAGATGAGCTTTGGGTATTACATTGATATAAACCAATAAAGAATTTGCAAATTTGAAGCACTAATTAACAGACACAATATTAAATGAAAAAAAGTTTGCTCGAGGGGCAAATATATTTTGAAGAGTTTAAACTTTTATTAAAAGACAATTTTTAATAGCTTCTTCTGCATTTGACTATTTTGTTAGTTTCAAAGAGGGGGATTCTTGTGTTTTTAAAATAGCATATTTAATATTGTTGGAATATAAATGAATAAAATAACAGTTTCACTTCTTCCTTTCTGAAATAATAACTCAATGTCACATCACTTCAAGAGAAAAGAAAAATACCTCCTAAGTTGAAACTACACAGCCAAGAGCTGTGTAAGAGGATGTTAGTAGTTTATTATCTACATTGAACTCCAATGCTATTTCTATTAAATGATTTTTTTTTTAAGTCTTACAATGCTGAATCGAAAAGCACTCATATTTAGAACCTGACTGCACTATTATGAGAGTCATAGTAAAAAAGTATAAACAAAAAGAACCTCATCTATTTGGAAGTTTTGGTTTACCGCTCACATATGTACCATAGTAAGAGGATTTTCTCTACCTAATTGCAATGCTGCACATAGTAGCCTTCTTAAAACTACAATATCGAAGACTTATGTATCTAAAGACATACTTCAGAAAATGGGAATGTCAGATAGAATATTAAGGCATGAAATCTATGAGACCGACCTTCACATAGGATATTAGAGACTGTTTTTTGAAACAAGTGGTTATTTCATCCTAAGCATAATACCATCAAAATCTGCTGCTGATAAAGTCACCTGCTCTGTCTGACAGCTCAGCAGCTATCCTGCACTTAAAAGTTGTCACATATTCAATTCATTAGCAAGCCAGCTATCTTCTTGTTTCAAGAAATTAAGGATTTTTTTACTTCTAAATGTAAGGTACCATTTCCTCTTTTACACTCTATATGATTATTGTGCACCTGTATCTAATCCTACAATGGCAGGTCCATGCTCCCTTGTACCTTATCTTAGGTGATGCCTCCGTTTTTTCTAACCACTTTCATTTTTCTTGTCTTAATACAGTTGATTGTGGTACCTTTTTTTTTTCTTTTTTTATTTAAAGGAAAATTATGAGGTAAGTGTTTAGAAAGGCAATTGATCTGTAGTTTAGAGATAAAAGGCTTGATCTTTCCTTCTGATACTGAATACGCATCAAAGTCAAGTTGAAGCACTTCACATGCATTGCTTAATGAAAACTTGTAGGAAATGGAATATAAAAAAAATCCATTAGCCATAAAAATAAATGACAGGGAGTTCTGCAACCTAGTCACTGAAGATTTGTGTATCACTTGGATTCAAAATTTATACAACTTACACAAAGACATGCAATACTGCATAAGTTTTATGACCACTTGATTCACAAAATCGCAAACGTAGAGTGTGTAATCTGTATGCCCATAACTCTGCACCTGAAGAATGCCCAGAATAATTTGGGGCTCGGATCCAAAATATGGAAGCCTGTATATTTTTAAAGGGTAGACATCGAAAGCCCACACAAAAACAAACACAAAGTTTGGAGGCAGAATGAAATTTGTTTTTTCCTCTCTACACCAATGCATATCTCAGTATTACAGGACATAACTCCACACTAGACCAGTGGTCAATGTGTGAGAATTTGCACACAGAGCATACATGCTTCCTCATGCTTCTATCCCAACTTTACAGCCTGTTCCAAAAACAAGGGAGAACCATCTGTGGTATATAAAAGGCATAAAGACACTAACTGTGACTAGGAATAAACATCCTCCATGGCAGAAGTCAGAGCAGAAGCCTGGGTCAACACAGGTACGATCTGGATGGGGGAAGTAAAAGAGGCATGTCCCATGTCTCATGCTGGATGTGATCACACATGTTCCAAGACGTGGAGAGCCAGATAGACCCCTTACCCCTTTTCCTATAACTATACCCACAGACACCCACCACAACAAAGTTGGTTTTATTCTGCTGTTAACAGACATTATTTATTTTCTTAGAAAAAGAATGTGATGCAAACAAATGATTCAGAAGCAGAGTGAAATATAAAGGCTGTTGAGCTTGCCTCCTGTGCAGCTCTTCCACAATAACAATGAGCTATTAGTGAAATTACCTAATCACAAACCGAGGCAAAAAGTTTGAAGTATAGAGAGCAATTACTATACTGAAATTACCTAATCACAAACCGAGGCAAATGTTTGAAGTATAGAGAGCAATTACTATATGGACATGTAAACAAATGGATGCAGTGAGCTAGAGTGGGATATTGCAGCCCTACAGCTTCTCTGTGCAAGTTCCCCCATTGTTGCCACACTGCTAAGGAATACGTTATCTCACATTTACCATGACTGACGACAAATCAAGCCTGCAGTTTCCACTGTGGTGCTGCCAGTTCATGTTTTTGCTTTACGCATGCAGTGACTTGTTTGCCCACCCATCTCATTACAGAATCAAATAACAGATCCCTTCCGTATTAAAATAAAATTCTTCATTAAAAGCTATCTACTTCACTTCCTTCTATAGTCCTCACTGCACTGCACTGGTGAATGCCATTTTCCAAGGAAATCTATCACAGCTTGGGTATTTAAGACAGTTATTGATCTGTAAGTGAAATTATATATGAATAAACAGATTTGCACCTGTAGGTGCCACATTATAAGACAATTCTGAGGAACCAATGGAAGGATCTGAGTACACTTATTGAATCTACAATGCAATGCTGAATCACTTGAAATACTACAGGAATCACTGAAGTAGCATGAACCGGAAGAAACAATTCAGCCTGCACACTGAGGGGCTCTAAATGGCACAGGAGGAGAGACGGAACACAGGTAGCAGCGTTGTGGGCTGCTCAGCAAAAATGTTTGTAGTGAGCACAAAAGCAAGTAAGATATTCTACCATGCTGAGAGAGGAAGAGGGAACAATACTGAAAATACTAGCTCATTATCCAGACCATCCCTTTATTATCAAGGAAACAGTGAGGTGAGATAGCCCATATAAAGCAAAATCATAGACACTACGGAATAGAAAATGAAGTTTTGTTGGGGAGGAGAAAAGCTAGCAACACTGAAGTACAGAGATCCCAAATCAAACCAAATCAAACCAAACAAAACCACGCAACACAGAACTGTAAACTCAGCTGTGGTGTATCCAGGCTCAAGTCCATTCAGCCAGAGTGTGCATGGATAACATGAAAACTTCAATAATACAGCTGGAGAATCTAACTGTAGAATATAACACTGATGGCAAATTTGAATCTTTAATAGTGAGTGCAACTTTAAAAATCCCATTTCGTTTACAAAGAAAAAAAAAGGGAACTCTAGCAGAGCAGAGGAAAAACATGTATTTGTGAAGCAATTTCCAGTAAATATATCTGTAAACATCAGGTCTTTCCAAATTAAAGCTGCAATAAATAAGAGGGGATGACACCTCCTCTACATCACATCCACATTTTTATACTCAGTACTTCGAGGTACCCTTCCACATAATACACAACCTGAACTATACCAGGTAAAAATTAATAAGGCAAAAGTTTTAAAACCACAAAGCAATACTTTAAAGGTAAATAAATAAATACTTTGTGGAATTTACTGCTGTGTGTAATCAGCTAGGTTGAGAGTCTGGCAAGCCTAAAAAACCAAATGGAATATTTATGCAGAGAAGGATAATTTCCACACTTACGATAAGGTCTACGTCCTGCAAAGAGAGACCTACTTTGCAATGTCAATAGGAATACGAACATTTTATAAGTGTCTGCAAGATTCAGGTCTCAGATGAGATAAGATGCACCAATGCTATCAATTCTCACATGCTTTTCTGGATTAAGGGAGAGCTGTTTCCTAAAACAAGTTCTATGAGTTCATGCTTTTCACTTTGATTACAATACCTTTAGCCTGTTCTGAAAACAGCCAAACTAGATGAACTGTAAGTATAGCATAAAAGGCCTTGAAACCTCAATCTCAGCAATTCACCAGAGACATGTCTTAGCTGAACAAAACACAGCACTTCAAATCTGGCAGAATTTACTGACAACTACTGAAACCAGCACTGCTGAAATTGACCAGTCAGACCAAGAAGCAGCTGCAGTTGTTAGCTAGAGTCACACTTCTCTGCTTTACATCCAAGCTAATAAAGTATCTACAATGCTTCTACTAAAAGACTTTAATATTTCTGAGTGTAGTACCCTATAGAGGAACAGTCCCAAGAAAGCCACAGAGGAAAAGGACAAGGGAATTTGTGTATTTTTGAAAAAAAAAAAAAAAGCTTCAGGCTGCTGAAACACCTATGATTTGTGAGTAGCGTTTTGAAACTGGCAAAACAAGGGCCCTACGCATAATTCTCCTTTAAATACACAGCTTCAGCAAAACATGACTCTAATTTACTCCCCCAAAGTAGAGTACTTTGAATAGGAAGTTTTTGCTGTAAAGGAATAATTTATTACATACTAATTCATACTTTCTTAAAATTCTTCATTTATGAGATGTTTGCAGAGATTTTTAAGAAATATAGAATCATAGAATCCACGACAGTTGGAAAAGACCTCAAGTCAAGTCCAACCATCAACCCACACCACC
>NW_010097892.1:0-13516 GCF_000699245.1 Pterocles gutturalis | reverse complement strand
ATTATCATTATTATAATAATTATTATTTTAAATTTAGTTGTAGTTTAGTTATTGAATTATTCTTATTTCAACCTACAAGACTGTTTTCTCTCACCCCCTTTAATTCTCTCCCCCATCCCCAGGAGGGGGGAGGGTGAGTGAATGGTTGTTGTGGTGTTTGACTGCTAACCAGTGATAAAACCACAACAATGATCAGTGTATAAAGTCAGCATGAGCAGTTCAGCAGAGAAGTTTTTTAACGTAAACTTTCTCATCAGGGATGCTCAGTTAGCCACAACTTTTCTCTCTCCTTTAAGTTACCTCCTTCAAGTCTCAAGTCCTGTGTCTTTACTTTGCATGAGATTAAATTATGCTATTTTTACCTCATCCTTAAAGTAGTCCTTGAGATGCAGTACTCTGTGTCAGCTCTGATTCATCTGACCCTGATAAGTGAGTCATCACAGCTCTTGCCATCAGGAGTCTCTGACAGTACTGAAGATGTCCTTCTTCTGTTATCTTAGCAGAAGTTAGTGTTGGAATCATAATTTTTAACTTTTTTTTTCAAATGTATAGTACATCCAAAGGTGTATCCTTTCCAGTAAAGTCTCCAAGGGTGGTAGGTTACTGTGGTTGAAAGGAGCAGTCTCCCTCCCTTCGCACCTGCTGATAATTCACTTACAAGCTCAGGCACTCACTGGAGTCTCAAGTGAGCCAGTTCAGCTGAGAACAAACTACATCAGAGATTTGTTTTCTGCTAGTTTAGTTCTCTGAATGGGTGTACTGTGGAGACAGATGAACATCGATGCTGGGACAAGGGAAGCAGTTGGTGCTGAGAAGCTGAGAGAGGAGCAGGAGGGGTGCAGTGGCCCTTTTGGCATCAGCTCACTGCTGCAGCCATTCAGCTTCCCTTGGCATTGCTCTCCCTTGTCTCCTCTCTCTACGGTGTTTGACTAGCACCTGTCTTTCTACTGTCTGCCTGACCTCACTACATTCGGACTATTTCTTAAATTCAGTCTTTCCTCTTTTATTTTACAGTTTTGTAGCCAGGCTGTCTGCCTGAAACTAGTTGGTAGGTTCATCTGAAAACAAGAGTCAATGTCATGGCTTATAACAACATCCCAAGTGTTTGCTGAAGTGAATCATAACTTTCTTTCTCTGCTTTCTTGCCTTCAGCAGTTTTCATTTAGTCCACTGAAATTATGATAAACATGTTAATATCAAATATTCATAAGTTATTACAGAGCAGCTCCAATTCTATCCCAACATTTAACTCTACTAACCCGTGTGTGTGTAACAACAAACAATCAAATAAACACTCTTCTAACGAAGGAGTAATTCTTACAGAAATGCAATAGTAAATTTATAACTGGTACCCTAATATTTGAATAAATTCTTAAGGAGTCTAAAATTATCCAGGAAAATAAATAACTCGATCACCCACAGTCAAGTGCCCTTGATTCTTTCTGAGAGGAAGCTGAGTATCCTGTTGTGTACTGTAATGCAGAAAGAAGTCTTGAAGAAATGAAGAGAATTTCAAATGCAAAAACCTGAATAAGTTTTATAGTGCTGTCCATTGTTCCGAGCACTACTGCCAAATAGTAAGCCAAAAGCATAATTTAAAAAGTCATACTATAACAAACTCTTTTCCCGGGGTGTACTCTTCTATGCTCAGATTACACATGTGTAGCAAACCAATATTTTTTTCACATCTTATGTAAATAAGCTACAATTTTTGCAGTTGGTTTACAAATGTCTCCACTGTGTTGATGGCAGATAGCAATATGGCTTGCACTGGATCAACATAAACATTAGATTATTATGGGACATTTTGTCAAAGGACACCAAGTACTTTTATTTAACATTTTGCTACATATGTCCTCTCACAGATAAACTATTTAGGAAGGCAAAATGTAGCTAGGTACTTCTAATTTTGAAACAGACTGGTTTCACAATTTCATTTAAACTGTATTTAAGCTCTTCCCCGCCTACTCTAATGTTTCCCATGATATATGAGGATCTTGGAAACAATCTAAAAGAACAAACTTCAAACATATATCTTATGAATAATTCCAAGTGTTCTAAGATTATCTGGATGCACACAAAGTCTAAAGACCATTTTAATAGTTCATCAAGTCTTGAGGACCAGGTCCCATGCTGAATTCTCTTGGAACTACAAAATAATTTTAAATTAGTCCTGTAGAAGCTGATGAAAATTCCAGGTATGCATCAAGGACATTGTCTTTTCAGCCTCACTGACTGCTGAGAGTGTAGATTTTAAATGTGTTGCGAGCTGCTTTCCTTAGTGCGTTTAACTTAGAGAAATCACAACTGTAAGTGTAGAAGATGTATTTGACAATACCAGGTGTATAATTAATATTGGTTGACAAACCAGGCAGCATTTTCTGAGCTTTAAAGGACCTCGATGGCTCCATGTCACTCGTGCCTATACATTTCAGCATGTCTGCACTCCAAGGTTCAACACAGAATAAAGGTATGTGAGTTTACTTTAAAATAGCTTGAGCAGGTGCTTGTTGCAATCTAACCATTGCAGCATGGAGCTCAACGGGGATAAATTTATTCAGCTTTTCAGGAAGATGCAATCCACAGTACAGACACAGTATTAAATAAAGATTGATTGCTGGTAACAAAACTATTCCATGTTATTCATTAGAAAAAAATAAATGTACCTCAACTAAAGCTGTTGGGTAAGAAATGAAGTAAATCAATTTCCAAGGACACTGGCAGTTAGAGTAGACTTTGGTAGCTTTCAAACAGACATCCTCACAAACAAATCCAGGTTTATAACTCTTTAGAAGGTAACAGCTGACCAGAAGAGATTCAGTAAGAAGAGATGGGGTGTATTAGTCACTAAACATGTAAGAGTTGGTTCCTTGCACTGATTACAGGAGTAGTAAGACTGTTATAGATTTGGTTTGCCACCAGCTTACAACCTGTCACAAATGTCAGGAAATAAACTTGCTCATGAAAAGGTTCCTTAGTTCTAATCTCCCAGACTTTGTACATTTATATGTGAAGGCACTGTAAGTACATAAAAAGAACTATGTCAGATCATAGTGAAAAGCTGTTGTCTCCCACAGACCTTTTCAGCACAAATGTGTATATTTTTTTAATACAACATCTTAAAATGAGAATTCCTATTACATATTTTCAGTTGCTTCTAAGCAGTTTGCCCTGGGATTAGTCTTTCTGGAAAAGCTCAGTAAAATACAATGGAGGAAGAAAACATAAATTTGTTTACATGAATGATTTCTTTAAACTGTTTGTCAAGGAATCCCTAGATGCCAAGAGTTGGGATGCAGAACTGGTGTGAGGGGTACAATCAACTCCAAGGAAGAAAACATGTATTTTATAATTTCTGTGAAGTTCTGACTAAATGCAAATTGTTTACTAGCTTCTGTAAATCTAAATCCACATGAATATGTAAGGCTGCTAAAAATGTGAGGGCTGTTTGGATTTCTAGTGTGTACTGAAACATTATTGTCCTTTCAGTGTCCTCATTCCCTCAGTTTTGTTGGAACACAGAGAAGTTATGTCAAAGGCTGGAAATTTCAGAGAGCTGTCCATACAGGAACCTGATTTGGAAAATGAAATTAATCTGTGCTGTGTGGGAATACAAAACAGAAAATTCATGGGGGAATGACTAAAAATAAAAATAAAAGGTGTGAAGAAGAGATGTCAGGGCAAAAAGAAGATGAGGTTAATACCAAGAGGCAGGCAGAAGCACGAGGGATTAACAAAATTAGGATCTATAAATCTCATAAGTCCCTTTTCATGGAGTTCACTGTCAACAATGATACCTTCTCTTCCATCAAAAAGTGGCCTGCACAGTGGACAGTGCATTGTGGCTATCATTTGCTCCACTGAGAGAGAACTCAATGTTTCTTTTAGAGTAGGCTGCACTTCCAAGGAGTTTTGAGTGAACTTTGCTCAGTCATTTTGCTCTACTGCCCTTCCTTTTGAGAATCTAGGAAATTACAAACTTAAGGATGTATTAAACTAAGTAGCTAGAACCAGCAAATATGATTACATATGTCAGCATTTAAAATTAGGAAATGACAGAATTACAGTCACCTGAATAAAATACGGTGCTTTGAGTTAGTTAAACTTGACACATTACATATTATTGGACAAACCTCAAACTGAGATGCAGTGTGTCAAGAATTCAGATGGTCCCGGGAAACACTATTAGGTCTTTCTACCTCACATAAAAATCTTTTCCCTTCTAAGAATACTACTTACAAAATAGACTGGCCTTTCAAACTATAAAAGATTAGGTTAAAACCCTTTCTATAAGTTTCCTATCCTAAACAGAGTTATGAACTCAGAAATGGTTCTTGTATCATAGAGCTAAGAATGCTCAGTAAGAACTTGACTGCTGTTACTGATTTTGGTGCCTTGGGCTCAGATTCTAAAACTCTGAGTAATGGTATTAAACCATACGTAACTTTTTCTGAAGCACATATAATCCGAATCATTTTTAAATGTTAATTTCCAGTGATGAATATGCAGACAAAATTTTGTGTCATAAGCTAATCTTGAACTAGTGAACAAAAAACTCCCCTGTATTACCAGATAATGGGTGTCCTCATTTTTTTTTAATTACACTTTCCCCTTATACATATTGTTAATCAAGGGATCCTAGACTAATCTGTTCCGGGGTGAAATAGTGAAGTTTCTCAGCAGAAGTACATAAATTGATAGCACTGTTATCTGAAAACAATTGTTCCCTCTCTTCTGATGTAGCAATTGACATAAATCTGTAGACAAGAAAAGAGAAACCAAAAGGTATCAGACTTCAAATATTTCTTTCTGTATTTCAAGGACATTTTAGTTGGAGACAATATGTGCAGATTAGTGTTTTATTGTTGGAATTAGTACTTGAAGAAACAAAACAAAAAAACAATTTAGCTTTTTGAAGTTCACACAGAACTTAAATTAAGGAGTGATACCAGATAAAGAAGGCATCTCCTAAGGGGCAGGCAGTCACTGACCAGAGGAGCTGTGACCCACAGGCTTTGCCTTAGGCTCTTCATGCACTCAGTGATTAGCTGCCAGGAAACAGCTGACCTAGAGGTCATCATTCTTAATACAAAAAGTTATAAATAAATCTGAGGGTATGAAGGAAAAAATGCTGAGACATACATTGTCACAGGAGCAGGAAGCTCAGGTTTGATCTCCCTTGCACTACTCTTATGACACTGTAGCTCCACAGATAACCAGTGAAGTCAGATTTAATTCACAATGGGCCAAAACGGAAGTCAAACCCTTTGCAGGCTGGGATTTTTTTGTATTTGACAAAATGTGCTATTTTACCAAATGTGATGCTGTAGAGACTCAAATATGACAAAATAATTTGTTCACCTCTAGGTATTTTTTTTCAGGATTAGGACCAAAGGTATTTACACTGAAAAACTCAGTTGAAAAACAACCATGCTAGAATAAGCAAGAAAACAACAAAAAAGTTGGAGAATACAAGAATATTTAATTTCTGAGACATTTAACATATGCAATGTGTTACAGTGCAACAAAAAAAAAAAAATATTGAAATTTTGCTGACATTTAAGGGTTTTTTTGAGAATCAAAAGGTTCAGAATAAAAGTGTGAGGCTGAGTCAAATCTTAATTGTCAAAAGACTCTGCAGCCTGCCAGTTCTTTACAGAATAACTGCATAACATTACTTGCTTCTAGACTTATCTTCATATCCAAGTGAAAGAGTTACATTTTAGTACAGGAAGGCAAACTCAGTGAGACTCTTTCTGTATAGCCGTGGCAATCATGTCCCTTTGTTGTACAACTAGCAACATTTTAAATGCTGGATTTGAGAATTAGTAAGGAAATAGCAAAATGTTATTTTTTTTTGAAAATGTATTGAATATAGCACCCCCCGCAGCAAATCCATATAAAAATTAAAAGCACACAAAAACATCTGTAAAAAGAGAGTTTCTAAATGACTTTATCCCTTTTTGTAGTAATACCCTCAAAAGGATCATGTTTTCATAGATACCTAACAATGAGTCCACTAATTTGAGAGCCATGAGACTTTCTAAAGCAAAGATGTTAGCCTTTTTTCTAAAAATTTTTTTTACCTTTTTATATTCAATACAGCAGTTCACTTATGATACTTTCAATTCTTATGTGGTCACATGCAAGCTGCATATCAAAGAAGAAATGCTATTGCTGGGGAAAAATGTTCACTTTAAGTAAATAATAATGAAAAAGAGGTGGAAATAGGCCATAACAGATATTATTCTACAGGAAAGTAGAAGAAAGGACTGATGCTGGTATTATGTAGATTAAGTGACCATAGTATGTAGTGTCCTCAGGGAAGAACTGTGATCCATTATGTTTGACTATGGCAATGTATACACTGTAAGGATGATGTTTTCCTTTCCTATGACAGATAATCACATAATGATAAAGAATTTTGGACTTTTAGGATTGCTCTAATCATTCAGGGGAAAAAAAAGTAAGAGGAAACAGAAATACAGCCAGAAGCAAAGTAATTGAAGCCTTTCAACAGGCCAGAGAGAAGCAGGACTCTCTGCTGGCACCTCAGTATTCCACTCCCAAGATCATGCAGATGTACAAAAAAAATGGGGAAAAAAAAATCAACATCGACTCTAGTTAAGAGGTGCCAAATTTACTAGATGAAAGAAGAGATAATAAGAGGAAAGGAAGCAAGAGTTATGGTGCCAAAAAAAATACAAGCTAGTATTAAAACTAAAGATAATTTATTTCTATTATTTTGGTAACAAATGTAGTTTAATTTCCATTTTGGCTGTACACCCTTGGTATTAATCTATTTCTGAAAACACTTAATATTTTCTTATTTTCTGGCACCCTAAATGATGAAGTCAATGGGAGCAAATTTGTAGTAAGCTATCATATAAATCCATCTTGTGGAATAGGCTAAGAAATAAGTCCCAAAAGATGAGGTACAACTGAATTTCATTTAATAGCCCCTGTTATCTTCTTTTGTAAATATTTTAGACTAATTTGTTTCTCTGCTGAATAAATGGTCTGGTGTTTCATTTGAACCCCGTGAAAGTTATGTGGGTAAAGCAGGTGCCAGCCTTTGTAAGACGAATATATACGAGTTCCTCTGAAAACATTTGTTTGGAACATGTTCTTTCACTCAGAAAAAAACAAGCAAACAAACAATCAAAAAACCCAACAAACCAAAACAACAAAAAAATTGTAATATCTAGCAGATTCTAATCCAAAACACTATTCAGATCAAGTACTAAATCGGCAAGGGAGCTGATGATGGGAACACACTGAAAGCTGAAAATGTTTCAATAAAAACACAAAGCATAATAGAAATTATGGCCAATTCAGTAATAAAACATAATCACCACTGATCCATACTTCCATTCATTCTCTTTTTCCCCAACCTAATAAATAAAAATATTCACAACCTGACAGGTAAAAATATATGTTTAAACTGGGGAATTCATCTAATTAATAGGTAAAAATCAAGTCTGCTTGCTTGTGACTCCCAGGACACAATGACTGACATATCTATTATGTGAACCACTAGCGATAAACTATCTTTTTAATTCAGTTTTTAAAGAAATCTACTTTGATAGAATGAAACATGCTTACAAGGCATACAATTCCTACTTTACAGAGAGTATAATTACTAAAGGAATTACTGATCTAAATCTACATAGTCATTAATTGAAAAAGCTCATATTTCAAAAAAAACTTTCTAATAACCTCCAAAAGTAGATGGCAAACTTCGTTTTAACACTTTGGTTTTGGTGGTGTTTTTGTTGTTGTTTGTAACACTTTAGAAGCTCCAATTCGTGGATATATTTGCTGAAGTTGCCAGAGCTTTATTTTACGATAAACTTTTATCTCTTTGTTGTAAAGCACAAAGGGATTTCAAATGCAATGTTTTATTCATTTTTTCAAAGCCCAAAGCTCCTTAAAAGCCTCTGAAGGTTTTTTGTGGGATTTTTTTTGTTTGTGTCTTTTTTTTATTTTTCTTCCCTCCCTCCTTCCCCTCTCTCTCTCCCTTTCTAGCAATCAGCAACAATAGGGCTCTTGTGATGCTCAAAATACAAGCACTTTTTTTCCCTTGGTGTCAAAGGGTCTGCCTTCTGAGTGAAACTCCCGGAGAGTCTAAAATGAGATCTGTAGTTGGGGTTATTTGGCACTGAAAACTGTTACTCAGCTTCTACTCTCCACTCTTTCATGAGAGCAGGGAGCAAAGGTGAAAGGTTGTTACTAGGAATTTGAAAGGCTTGTTTCTCTTCAATAGTCTGAACTCATGTTTCCAGGGAAGACAGAGCCCTGACCAGATGAAATAATTCATTACACTGTGAAACATAACCTATTTTTTACAGGAAACAAAGAAAATGAGAAAAAAAAAAAGAGAAATAGTATTTCTAGATTATTATAACATATTCTGTCATTTCCTAAATAAAAGAAACAAAAGACATATAAAATTATATCAAGTTTCTTTGTATTTTTCAGTTAACATTGTTGGGAGTTATGAAAATCAGTTATGAAGATTTATTTTATTTTTAAAAAATATTTTCTTACTAAGGGAAATACAACTTTAGACAGATTGCCTCCAACACTCTTTTCTTGTACTTTTTAATAATTAACCATTTTCTAAAGCTAGCTTTCATATTATTTATATTTTTACACAAACTGAAAGTTAACAGTCCAAAATAGAACAGTAGATTAACCAGTACAACCTCCTATAGAATTCGGGTTCATAATGTATAACCCAGTTACTACTACATTAAACTCAGCTAGATATGCTTGATTAAAAATGTCTTTCAAACAACTTTTTATGATTCAAGTTCAGAATGGTCAGTACTCAAGGCCATCTCCTCCAAGCACAGGAGCAGTGCATCCCATGAAACAGGAAGGTGTACAAGAAAGCCAGGAGGCCTCCATGGATCAACAAGGAGCTCCTGGACTTACTCTGGCACAAAAAGAAAATATATAGTGAGTGGAAACAAGAATGGGTTAGATACAAGGTATACAAAGAGAAATTGTCTGAGCAGCCAGGATCAGGTTAGGAAAGCTAAAGCCCAGAGAGAATTAAATCTAGCCAGGGACATAAAGGGGAACAAGAAGACCTTCTACAAGTTCATCAGTGATATAAAGAAGACTAGGGAAGATGTGGGCCCTCTCCAGAAGGAAACTAGAGACCTGGCCACGAGGGATACGGAGAAGGACGAGGTGCTCAGTGAATTCTTTGCTTCGGTCTTCACCGGCAAGTGCTCCGGCTGTACCACCCAAGTTGTAGAAAGCAAAGGTAAGAACTGGGAGAAGGAAGATCTGCCCATGGTAAGTGACGATCAAGTTCAAGACCATCTAAAGAACCTGAAGGTGCACAAGTCCACAGGACTTGATGAGATCCATCTATGGGTCCTGAGGGAACTGGTGGAAGAATTTGCGAAGGCATTAACCATCATATTTGAAAGATCATGGCAGTATGGTGAAGTTCCAACTGACTGGAAAAGGGGAAACATAACCCCCATTTTCAAGAAAAGTAAAAAAGAAGACCCAGGGAACTACAACAGTCCAGTCAGTCTCACCTCTGTGCCTGGCAAGATCATGGAGCATCAAGGCTCTACTAAGGCACATGGAAAATGAAGGAGAGGTGATTGGTAACCAGCATGGCTTCACCAAGGGCAAATCATGCCTGACAAACCTGGTGGCCTTTTATGATGGAGTTACAGCATCAGTGGACAAAGGAAGAGCAACTAATGTCATCTACCCGGACTTCTGCAAAGCATTTAACACTGTCCTGCACAATATCCTGGTGGCCAAATTGGAAAAATATGGATTTGATGGATGGACCACCTGCTGGATAAGAATTGGGTGGATGGTCACACTCAGAGTGTTGCGGTCAACAGCTTGATGTCCAAATAGAGACCAGTGATGAGTGGCATTCCTCAGGGACTGGTACTGGGACCGGTGCTATTTAACGTCTTTGTAGGCAACATGAACAGTGGGATCGAGTGCACCCTCAGCAAGTTTGCCGACGACACCAAGCTGTGTGGTGCAGTTAATGTGCTAGAGGGAAGGGATGCCATCCAGAGGCACCTGGACAGACTTGAGAGGTGGACGCATGCCAAAATCATGAAGTTCAACAAAGCCAAATGCAAGGTCCTGCACATGGGTCGAGGCAATCCCAAGCACAAATACAGGCTGGGAGGAGAATGGCTTGAGTGCATCTCTGAGGAGAAGGAATTGGGAGTTTTGGTAGACGAAGGACTGAACATGGGCCAGTAGTGTGTTATCGCGGCCCAGAAGGCCAACCGGATCCTGGGCTGCATCAAGAGAAACGTGGCCAGCAGTTTGAGAGAGGTGATTCTCCCGTTCTACTCTGCTCTCATGAGACCCAGCCTGGAGTACTGTCCAGTTCTGGGCCCCCCAAAGCAAGAAGGACATTGAGCTGTTGGAGTGGGTCCAGAGGAGGGCCACAGAGATGATCAGAGGGCTGGAACACCTTCCCTGTGAGGACAGGCTGAGAGAATTGGGGTTGTTCAGCCTGGAGAAAAGAAGGCTTCGAGGAGACCTAATAGCAGCCTTCTGGTACGTGAAGGGGGCCTACAGGAAAGCTGAGGAGGGACTCTTTATGAAGGCATGTAGCAACTGGACGAGGAGTAATGGATTTAAACTGGTAGAGGGCAGATTTAGACTAGATACTAAGAAGAAATTCTTTACTGTGAGGGTGGTGAGACACTGGAACAGGTTGCCCAGGGAAGCTGTGGATGCCCCGTCCCTGGAGGGGTTCAAGGCTAGGCTGGATGAAGCTTTGAGCAACCTGGTCTAGTGGAAGGTGTTGCTGCCCATGACATTAGGGTTGAAACTAGATGGTCTCTAAGGTCCCTTCCAACCCTAACCATTCTATGATTCTATGATTCTATGTTACTAATTATTGACAGATTTAGTTGGGATCACCAGCCAAGGATATACAATGAGTAGTATTGGAATTTCTTTTTAGGTGCTTATCATCCTAAGAAGTGGGTTTTGACCAAAGTGAAAGGTTATTATTTGCACAGATACTAAAATTTGCAGTTTACAGTATCCTTTTAAGCCTGCAAATAAATTAATAAAATAAACTACACTGTCTAGGACTTTTTAAATACACTTGAATTAACTACCAGTTAAATATAGGATATATTGTGTTGTTCTTACGTTGAAGAATGAATACCTCTTTGTGTGGTGATTTACTAGTGGGCAGTTTTAACTAAAAAATTGAAACTCAGAAATGGACTAGTTTGATATAGACTCTTACAGTCTTCATGTCTGCTATTAGTACATAGCATAAGAATACCTTTCTGTGACTCCCAGGTTTCCAGTAAAGTAAAATACTATGGAATTCTGTTTTAGCTGTCTTTTTATAAATAAATAAGTATTTTTCACTGAATAAACAACAGTGCAGCATAGACTAGAGAGCGTATGTCTATATGACTATACAAATAACATGGATGGACAAATTACCAATGAAATGCATATCAGAAAAAAATTAAAAAAAAATAACTACTTAACAGTCAGCCATAATATTTAATAACAAGACTCTGCTGAATTTAGGTAAGGAACTAAGCGTGATCTCTAAGAAGTAACCAAACAAAATGCACTTAAATAAACATCAGCAGTTTGTTAAAGAAACAGAGGTTCTTAAACTATGTGAGCAGAAAATGAAATTTGGGGATTAAAGTAAGGACTTCACTGACTCAAAAGATTGTTTTATTGACGAGGTGAAGAAATAAGAATGAAGTTGATAGAGCATTTTGAAGACTAGGTGAGAAGTAAAAATTAGACTCAAGATCTTAGTGAACTACTACTAGATCATGAAGGATTCAATTACAGAGGAGGCTGAGAAATGCTATGACTCAGTTTATGTACCTCTACTCCGGACAAGGTAAAAACCTTACATGAAGGCTCTGAAGGAATAATTGTTACAGAAAAGAGTGATTCAGTCATTGGCACAAACAAAAAATAATTAAAAGTAATGAAACAACATAAAGAGAACTGATTAGCAAAGAAGACATGTTTGGAATCCTTCCTCACCAAGGAAAGAATAAATGTAAGACTGAGTGAACAAAAACTACATTTGAGGTATAAATATTAAAAAAAAAAAAAAAATGAGAAGAGTACCACAATGAAAATGGAGTCAAATAAAGGATTAAAGATACTTAGATTAGAGATAATCTGAATATAATTCAAAGAACCAGAAGCTGATAGTAATTTGTATTCAGGATTCAGGAAGAAACACATTAAAAAATGTAAAAGAGAGAAAATTAAGTCATGAAACCAAGGGCATGTTAATTTAACACTAATCATGTGTAAAGCTTTAAAAAGAATTTTCTAGAATCGAGCAATTAAAGGCACAGATGTAAATGGAGAGTATAATAAAATGCTATATGGGTTTATTAAAGAGATATACTGCTAGATTAATGTAATACATTTTCTTTGATAAGAATTACAATTAAATTTGAACATAAGAACTCCAACAATACTCATTTACCTGGACTTAAAGATTTTGCCATATTGGCACAAAACATGTAACAGATGTTGAGAATTCAAAAAATTCATAAGGTCAAGGGGTTAAGAAGGAAAGCTACAGGTTACCATACAATCCTTGAGAATCTTTCTTGTGCAATATATTTTCTTTATGACTATGATCCGAAAACCAGAATGAGTAAATTTAATTTTGTTCAGGAAAGAGCCCTAGAATGTTTTTTTTCCAATACAGAAGAAGCCTGGGATATTGTCAGAGAAAAGCAATGTAAGACAAAATTTTGAAATGCAATAGAATCAATATTAATTTCAACAGTACAAAAAATTCCTGAGGAATAGCACAGATTTTAGCTATAAACTAGGAACTAGTCATCTGGAAAGGATCAGAGAAGAAAAAGGCACAGGTTAGCTATCTGAGCATAACATGTCTGTAAAACATTAACGTGATGCATGCAAGGATAGTCAAACATGTTTGTAGGTTCCTGAATTAATTTTCATAGGGATAGAAAGTAATTTAGTGTCATTGGTCTTTGCTGCTACAGACTTCACCTGTACTATTGTGTATAGTGTAGATTATTCAAGATTCATGTTTAAGAAAGTTGATTTTACAGAACTGTTAAGCAAAGGGCTGTATTGTCATGAGAACAAAGTACCCGTACACCCATAAAAGGGCCCTGAAGAAAATTAGACTGCAAATTAGAAGGTTTATAGCTAATTGAATATTGAGACTCTGAAAAAAATCTTGTATTTTCAATACGGTTGGTAGAACTCTAATATGTAAAGATTTATTTATAAAAGCTTATGAAAAACAAACATATATGAGATGATACTGGATCTAAAGAAGAAATGGAACCGACAAAGCAAAAGGTCCCCAAACTATGCTCTTGTTTTCTCAACAGTTTCATACCAGCCTCTTCTCCTGTTTTTTGTATTACTAAGAAAAATTTCACTGTCGTTAACTCTGAAACGTTATCTTGTTCCTATATTTCTTGTATCTGTGTGGTGGGTTAGCCCTTGGCTC
>NW_010097891.1:0-11110 GCF_000699245.1 Pterocles gutturalis | reverse complement strand
AGGCTCCGGGGGGACCTTATTGTGGCCTTTGAATACTTAATGGGGGCTTGTAAGAAAGATGGAGAGAGGCTTTTTATTGGGGTCTGTAGTGATGGGAGAAGGGGCAGGGGTTTTAAACTGAAAGAAGGTAAATTTAGATTGGACATTAAGGAAGTTTTTTTTCACTGAGGGTGGTGAGACACTGGAACAGGGTGCCTAGTAAAGTTGTGGATGCCCCATCGTTGGGAGTGTTGAAGGTCAGGTTGGATGGGGTTTGAGCAAGATGATCTAGTGGAAGATGTCCTTCCCCATCACAAGGGAGGTGGAACAAGATGATCTTTAAGGGTAATAAACCATTAAAGTTTTATATTGACTAGTGTTATGGACTAAAAAGCTTTGCATATAACATATTTTGGTGGAGAAGCTGGTTATCTTTCTTTTGGGTTGTTATAGTAGGTCACATGATTGGTTGCAGTCTCGAGCAGTAAATTGTATGGTGACAGTATGTGAAAGATACTTAAAAATTACATCATGCTCAGACATCTTAAAACTCCAGTTTACCACTGTCAATTACAGGCAGAGAAGTCGTCTACTCCCTAAGTATCCTTCTGTTTGTCCAGGAGGCATCTCTGAAAAGCACAGCGGTTACTGATATTTCAAATAGCAAATGATTTTATCCCGATAAGAATGTATTGGAAGTGGTGGTCCATGAACGGATACTTAGCAATTTAAATCTATGAGGATGGTATGTGTGGTGTGAAGGATGGAGAGGCAGGAACAGGATCATCACCTCGGGGAGAGGCTGGCGTTTTGAAATGAATCGCTGGTGTAAATCTGTCCATGTGAGCTTTCTTCCTGCCTCTTTGAGAATGCTTACATTTTCATTACTTCCATCACTTCGCTCCTGAGTGGAGATCAGGTAATTCAGCCGAGGTGAAGATGAACAAAAGGGGCATTGGTCAGGCATTTAGTCTGATAAGTGAAGAGGCTGGCTTCTCTTTGAATGATGATTAAGTCTGGAAAGACAGCATCTCTTCTGTTTCATGGGTTATCTGTCATCCTGTTCTTCTTAGTCTTCCATGACAAATACAACAAATTTAAATAAATCAGGACAGTATATTTTGTCTGACATGCATGTATCTTCCTTCCGTTCCATTAATTCTTATATCCAAAAATGCTTTGCTTTTTGACGTAGTCAGTCAACTGCTGTGTGGAACAAATGAGCTTCTAGTTCAAGAGGCTTGAACTTGGAAGTTCTCAAAATATTTTTAAAATTTCTTTTTGTTAAAGATTTTAATAGTGCATGGTAAACAGTGTGTATGCATGTATATATTGAAAGTTTTGTTATCATGCTGAAACGGAAGAAGAGGAATTAACTTTTCTTCCTTGTCTGAGCAGTTGCAGGTACTCACCAGTCCTGTTGGTCCTAAGAGTCATGCTGGAAGGTGGAAGGTAGAGCTGCTTACGAGTATGAAAGACGTTTGAAAATACCTGAATGCAATAAGCATTTTATTTAATGGGCATAAAATACAGTGTGTGGCCAAAGGTTAAAAAATGCAGTTGTATTTCACGCAAACTGAAATCTTCTTAGCTGCATGGAGATATGCAATATCCTTGTGTTGTCTCTTTAACACCAAGACTAAAATGTGGTTTTGTGCTCTTCTGTCTTACTCCTAGCTGATCCCTTTATCATAGCATGGCAGGCACAAAAGCTTTAAATAATTTTTGGTTGCCAGAGAATGCCTTTAGCATTTCTCTAAAGGGCTGTAAAGGATCGGGATTCCAAAATGCAAAAATACCTTTAATTAGTTTATCACAAGTCATTCAAGCTTTGTATTAACTAGAAGTGTCTCTTCAAGAAAACAAGGAGAAGAGTGAAAGTGGAATCATCCTTCTTGAGAAAATAAGCCTTAATGGCAGCTGGGTTTAAGAGGAGTACCTAGCAACAGTCTAGGAACAGCAGTGGTGAACCCACATCTTCAACTAGGAAAAACAAACATCCTGGACAGGCTCTTACCAAGGCTGTCACAGGAGAGCTATCAGCTCCATGGTCCAAGTGTGAAGCCTGTCCAGATGAGTCAATGGGGGCAGCTCTGTGAATTGCCTTTTGGATGGAGGGAAGTTACTGCCTAAGGAGTAAGGGACACATTATGGGATGTAAGGGAAGAGCATATCAGGATTGCACAAGAATTGGTGGAGAAAAGCATGAATCAAGGTGGTCTGGGAACGAGCAAGCATGGGAAAAGAGGGCTAGGGAGTTAAAAGGATCTGGTTGTGTGTAGGCAGGGGCTGGTCAGTATGCTTGCCGGGGTGCCCACAACTGGGCAGACTGGGATCAAGGAGCAGCTGCTGGATGGACTGTTGAAGCCCAGTTCTGGAGGGATCTGCATGGAACATACATCTATATTTCCCACTAACCCACCTCAGTCCTGACCAGCTGGAGAGGGGAATAGGATGAGGCTGTTGGTGCTGGTTGTGCTTTTGTGAGCGCTGAGCGTTTGTGTAGCCAGCCACGTTTATGTGTGTGTGTGTATTGTACATGTGCTGGGAATAGGTGCCTTTGAGCGTATGGAGCTGCAGCAGCCTTGCCTCCATTGGGCTATTAGATTCAACAGCTTCCTAAAAATTTGTATCTATTCAACCCCCTCGTTTATGTGTGTGTGTGTATTGTACATGTGCTGGGAATAGGTGCCTTTGAGCGTATGGAGCTGCAGCTGGAGCAACCCCCTGTTCAAGGAAGACATTGTTGAATCTGCCCTGCACAGCATTAGGTTCGAAGAGAGGAGCCAGGCAGAGGGTAGACTTTGGTCTGCTTATTCTGAGAAGCACTCAGGATTGCTGGCTTTCAACTTTATTTACACCAAATTCAGATGACCCTTTGCTGTCTTCAGGAGAGTTTGAGCTGTGTGCTTTTAATTTTAACCACCTGGATAAGCTGCCTTCTGCTTTATAAGGTATATTTCACTTGTTCTACCATTTTTTTTCTAAGTTCCTCTTGCTTAGGATCAACTCCAGTGCCCTGCTGATGGGTTAAACATCTTTAAGGTTTCATTAAAGTCTTAATGATTTGTTGAATGGCTAACTTTTAGTATGTTCTGTATTTCCTGTCTGGTTTTGTGCATGTGTCTTGGTGTCTAATTAAGTGATAATTCTTATCACATTGACTGTAATAACTCACCAAAATAAAGCTCATACTTGGCAGGTTCAGGTGCCACTATTTGTCCATACCTTTTTAAAAATGATTCTACAATCTCACCAGTGTTAACAGTTAGCATTTGTTTTTTTATTAAAAAATAAATAAGTTTAGTATGTTAAAGGTATTTAATATTCACTCAAACTTTGAAATATTTTTGCTTGCTGACTAGTGAAGCATGTTATAGTAGCTAATGTCTTTTGTGGGTATTCTTCAGTGTTTTCAGCGTTCTGTAAATAATGTGATAATTCAGTAAGGTGTGCTCTTGCACTCAGTACTTTTTTTTATAGAAAATGTTAAAATCCCAGTTTTTTTTTTTTTTTCTGGTGAAAATTATGGAAGTTGAGACTTATTCAACACATTTTATGAATGGATACTGTGGTAGGCAAGTGTAAGGTAAATTATCTTTTTGCTCTTGGCAGGATTTGTTTTCCTTAACTGTAGTCATTTAAAAATAGTTATAAATTAATCAGCATTAAACTGGTGTAAGCTGTTAGTTTTGCCTGAAGGGCAGTTTTGTTCACTACCGGCTTCTTGTGGTTGCTTGGTGCTGTTATTTAGCTGGATGGTGGAACTGTGTTTATTGACTGCAGTGGCAGTTTATGCTTCTTTGAAGGATTCCTGAAATTGCAGTTTTCAAAGCATGCAGCCTAATGCCATTATCCTGGTTCTCCTGCCAGTGACTGGAGACATCTTCTGGGGTACCTATCTTATCTGTCCATTGTAGCATGGGGTGAGTCTGGAGTGTGCCCTCTCTCACCACTGAAAAGAGGTGGAGAGTAGACTAAATGCTTAGTTTTGCAACAGCTGGTGGTCGGTAAGATGAATCTCATCCTTTTGTAACAATGGATGACTCTTGTGTTTTGCTGTGTGTTCTGTTAGCTTGCACAATGACCTAAACCATTAACATTTTGATGATACAAAGTTGTTTTTCATAATGAAAACCTGTAATGTTTGGCCATAATAATAATGATGATGGTGACGACAATAATGAGATTGTGTGCCCCTATAAAAAGAGAATTTCCTGTGCAAACTTGTGGTGTATGTAGCTGTTTGCTTAAATCAGCTTTATAGTTACTAACACCCATAAACCTCTTGGCACGGCAGATTATTTAGCTACGGCATGGCTAAACTATAAATTTGTTTCTAATGTTCATTTTGTGTTAACTCTATTGTATAGACATGGAAGTAATGAAGCCTTTAATTGATGAACAAAATTCAGATGGCATCTCAGATGAGGAGCACGAAAATAATTTCCTGGCAGTTGAGAAGCATTACCAGCTCGATAATGAAGAAGGCATTACGTGTGTATCATTCTTAAGTATCAGCTTGTTAAAAACTGTTACCCCCAACTTGTTTCTCATGAGTAATTTACTGAACTCTTAAGGGGTTTCCTTACACTCGCAGTGCAGTTTCGTTGTTATACTGTAGGACTTTGCAGTTCTGCCAAAAGCAGCCTGTTTTGAGTAGGTTCTCTGTTCTTTGGAAGCTAACAACTTACTGGCCGTAAAATATTCCATGGTGCCCATTTGTAAAGTGATTGGGTCGCTCAGAATCCAAGCACTGTTTAAAGAAAATTTTGATTGATTTTAATTTTTTATAAAGACACTTCAGAAGACTTTGGAGATAAACTGTTGGTTAAAGTTTGTTTAGAAGAACTTATAAAGGGTTTTTTTTTTTCTTTTGATAAAGCTTTGGCCGTCAGAATTGTGATTTGCAGCTTGTAATTGTTTTGAATGTTACTGATTCTAAAATAACATTGATGAAACTTGGTAATTTTGATTCTGAGACAAAAGGACAATAAAATTAAATAGAAAATAACCTTTCAGAAGCTGGTGGAAGGAACTGAAGATCAGACTTCCATGGTCTACTTGAGGGAGCTCCTATGTAAAGATATTCAAAAACATTGTTTGAATGTGCTGGACCACTTTAAAGTAGTTGAATGTCATAATTTATCCATTTATTAATAAATGACACAGGCTGTGGTTTTGTTTTCTCTCCTTACCCTGCATCTGAGTGTACTTCTAATATGACTCTTTCTATTTTTGTTGTCAGCTTTATTCAAACACTTACACACCTCCTCAAGGGAAACATTGGAACTGGGCTTCTTAGTCTTCCACTTGCAATAAAAAATGCTGGCATTGTGGTAAGGGTTCAATTATTTTTCACAGATTAGAAAAATGATCTAGAAAGATCTACAGATATGTGTCTGAGCCTGAAAAAGTAACATTTTGATACTTTTTGTTTGTCACTACCAACTTCAATAGAGTTGTGTTCTGTCTTTCCTCCTCAGTCTGGTGAAATTAGTACAGAAGATTGAGGTGTTTCTTTTTTTTTTTTTAAAGTTACTACTTCACCCTGAAAACTTTATAGCATGTGTTGTATTTTTGCTTAGCAAGTGTTTTTCTGGTGAAAACAAAAACTTTGTCAGAAAACAGAAGGATTTTGATTCACTCACACTCCTGTGATGTCTCATGGGAGTTGTTATTATGGGAATGTCTTATCTTTGTCCAGACTTTCTCTAGAGTGAGATTGTACATCCTAGAATGCAGCATCAGCTTGTTAAATCAATCTTGTGTTTCTGCAAAACAGGGTATAGCACAGCTTGTTTATACTGGATAAGAAAGAATTCATTTCCTGAGGCATGATAAGTTTAATCAAGTGAGGACTTCACCTTACAACTAAATAATCCTGTAATTCTTTATTACAGGACGTTCAGTTTAAGAATGGAAGTTACATGTGAAAAACAAGTACCTTATGTGGAGACTTTTGGTCAAACTTCTACTCTGAAACAGATATTCAATTTGAAAATTATCTGTAACTTGTAATAGTCGAAGTTATCAGGGTTGTGATTGTGTTCTTCTTTTTTTTCCTTTTTCTTTATACTGCACATTGTCAAGTCTACTGATATAAGGGAAAGAAACTTTTATTGTACTTGCCACTTTAAAGTGGTTCAAACCACTGTTTCGAATTTTGCAGTATATGCAGTCTTCTCTCTTGGCAAACTTTTTTTGGCAAATATCTTAATGAAGCTGTTAAAAGAGGGAAGTTTTTCATGCCCACTTGGTCTTTATGGCTTGATTGGCCGTGAGTAGCCTTCTGTCAAGTAGTGAACTAAAAGTAAGAAATGTCATAAAACATCAGCAGCACATCCCTCTCTGAGAGGGGGAAAAAAATCCAGTTGCATAAAATTTTCAGTTCTTAATTTATTTGCTACAATGTGAAATTTTTGCATGTTAAGATTTTCCCCTGACATATTTTCATGGAAAATTCTGTTTATCTCCCATGTCCTTCCTTTTTTTTTCTCCATGCCAGGTTGGACCGATCAGCCTTGTGTTCATAGGAGTTATATCTGTTCATTGTATGCACATCTTGGTACGTTGCAGCCACTGTCTATGTCAGAGGTAAATGTGGAACTGCTCATTCTGTTGCTGAGTTTGAGTTTTTTTTTTTTTTCTTCTTTCTTTTCTGTTTCTGATTTTTGGCCTAGAGAGTGTCCTGATGTTGTAGCAGTTTCTTCACTTCAGAATCTTGTACTTGAAAGAAAGACCACTGAAATTCTTAATATGCAACTATAAATGATAGCTATGGCTTGTGCAACACTGCTTTAATACGTTGAAAAAATATTTGTTCTTTGCTAATACACAAAATGAAGTTGTTTTGTCTTGTGTTGCCCAGTATCCTGTCCATTGTCTTTGCTGGCAAAGAGTCGGGTCTTTCTTATCTCTTTGGATTTTGACAACTTGATTCTTCAAAATTGTAGCGCTGAAGGAATGTGTTAAAATTATGCTAGTGAGCAGATAAACACTAGATACTCCTCCAAGTGAGATGTGCCATACTGGGGGGGGGAAGCAGTTATTCAATTTGACTGATAAAATATTTTTGATTAATAGTAACTTTTATTAAATATTTTTATCTTACTGTCAGATGTTAAAGAGAAGCAGTGGGAGGGTCTCGTATTTTAAAAGTGCAATTAAGTTCTTGAACTGAATAGAAACACAAAACTGTTCATGTCCCTGTAGCTGGAAGAACTGTCTTATCAGTTCAGTGTGATATTGTACTGTGAGGGGATCCCTTCATTCCTGAATTCTTAGCTTTTTCCTCTGGAGTTTTGAATGGCCTTTGAAGATGTACGTACATAGAACTAAGATCACTGAAACAATTGCAGTTGACTGCTTGTCCAGGAAAGTCGGTTGAATCCTGTTGAAGCTCTTTGTGACTTTTAGGTTTAAGATGAATTTTTTAAGCTGATCTTATAATTATCAAGAAAGTTGTTCTGTAGAGAACTGATTAGTACTGTTGAATTAGGGGGAAGCAGCATTGTGGTTCATGTGCTCGTAGAGTGCTGAATAGCCCTTCCTGGGGGAAGGAAGCCCAAACCATACCTCTGAAATTCATTTTTGCCACAGGTGATTACTTATTATAAACCTGGGAGGCCACAGCATTTTCAAGGTAGGGATCTAGGCCCTCATAGTTTCTAGTAACTCTGTTCTTTCTTCACTCTTTGATTTCAGGATGAAAAAATCCTCACTAGGGTACAGTGATACAGTTAGTTACGCCATGGAAGTGGGGCCCCTGACTGCTCTTCAGAAACGAGCTTCTTGGGGACGGTAAGTTTGCGTTAAAATTTAATTTAATAAATTCATTGTTAAAAATTAATGACTGCACTTGGAATGGTTAGGAGATTTCCTTTTTACTAAAGTGCTATTTGCTTTAGGAAATAAAGCATTTGCTTTCCGTGCTTGAAATCTTTTTATGCGGTGTTATTTGTTGTTTTCTGCAGCCAGCTAGTGGTCACCTGGGAGGACTGGGGAGTGTCTCTCTCAGTTAGGCATTTCAATTTTCAGGTCTACAAGACCTGTGAAGAAAATAATTCTATTTATTAATATAGGAAAAGATGTGGTATAACCAGAAATACATAGTGAAGTAATATAAGTTTTCATTCTCTTTTACTGTAAGCACATTTCCCTCCATCAGAGTTCGCTCTTTATCAGGTTGGCACTGCAAATCTGAATTACTTCGGTGTATCTGTTCTGAAAGGAAGCAAAACAATTATTTGATTCCTGTTTAAATATAACACACAAATAATGGAGAAATATTTGCTATATTTTGCAATAATGACATGCAGATGTTGATAGCTTGTCTCTTTTAAATACTTTATCCCTCTTTTGAAAAAGACTATTATTTTTTCTTTGCCATTTGTTGCTGTATAGCTGTTTTTGGAGTTCATGGTATGGCTACCAGAATTCCAAAACTCAGATATGTTGCTCAATGTTAATTTAAATTTTTTTTTTCTCACTTGAGGAAGAATTTTTTTAGTCCTGTTATTTTTGGGGATGCAGCATCTTGCATCATGTGTTTTGGCTGTTACTTTATTTTGAATAAGAAAAAGGTGAGCTAGTCTTTTAAGATCTTTTGTGATGACTTCATAGGAATGGGGTAGAGCTCAATTAGAGGGAAAATTGGTTTGTAGTGAAATATGCTGACAATTCTGTAATGCACCAAAGAGTTACAAGCCACAAATGGCAATTTGATTTCCAGGGACACTGTGGTGCACCAAATTCATTCTCTGAGGCAGATGTCTGCTGCATGCCTGACTCTAGCAAAGAGTTTCATTGTAGCGTGTCGTCGGGCCACCATTGTGGATAACATTTTTTAAAAACAATCTGAAGGATAGTTTAGAGTGTTTTTTTTCAATGGGATACAGTGTCTGAATTTGTATTTGGATACATTAATGTAGACCCACTGAGTAAGATGAGAAAATGTTTCTTATCTTGAATTGCTGAAATTTATGTAATTTAGGCTGTATGAGACATTGAATCTGTGGTCCTGGTGGAAGACTGCTGTGTTAGGGGCTAACGGACCTCAGCAGAATTAATATGTGCGTTGAATATATATGTCTGTTCTTTACATTCATACTACATTGTTGAGTCTTTGAATTTAATTTTATGCCACTTTAAAATGTGAGTACATTCCTTTTTTTTTTAAGGTAACATTGGGTAGGCATCAAAACCAAACACCTAGAAAACCACCCTGTTTTGCTATAAGAGGAACCTGCATTGCAGTCCTCCTGGGATTAATGTGGCATTTGAATCTAGCATTTTAACTACTGTAAAAAGGAGTAGTAATTGCCTACTAGGTAGAAATGGGTTAACTGTTTGGATCCTAAGAATAATGTATGTTTGTTTTTTCTTCCTCAGGTATATTGTAGACTTTTTCCTAGTAATAACACAGCTGGGATTTTGTAGTGTTTATGTTGTGTTCTTGGCAGAAAATGTGAAACAAGTAAGTAATGTTACTGTATAGAAAGTTATGGTTTTAGATTCATTTTTCCTCACTTTTATTTCCTATCCTCATAAAGTCAGACAGAACTACTTATGAAATGTGAAGTTGAGAGATGATCCTCATAAAGTCAGACAGAACTACTTATAAAATGTGGAGTTGAGAGATACACCGAATGGATTCTACCACGGTTTCCACAGAAGAGCTTTTGGTAAAAAATGTGCAAGGTGAACTAAATTAAGATCTTGTCCAAGTGTTTGTGGTTCCACTGCCCTCTGATTTCTTTGTGAAATTTGAAAATTAATTTAGTGTTTGTGGTTCCACTGCCCTCTGATTTGTTTGTGGAATTTGAAAATTAATTGTGGAAATGATAGACAATAAAGCTGAAACTGGTCTCGGAACCAGTTGTCCCTGCATTTTTTTTTTTCTTTTTTTTTGCCAGGCTTTCTTCTGACTTCCTTTTTTTTCTTCCTGGGCATATTTTTCCCTTTTCATTTAACTGGAATCTTTGGTTCTTGTTTAGTCTCTTCCATTTCCTAGAATGGTCTCGTCTTCCACAGAATTCTTTGTATGTAAATCAGTCCTGATTTTTGTTCTTAAAAATGCCTGACGTTGAAATTTCCGCAGCCTCCTAGGTAGTCAGTTACAATGCTTTCTTATCTGTTAGACAGCTTCTTCTTTGTATAAGCTTAACATTTCTTACCGTCATTGTAAGTCCTTTATTTTGTGTTCTAGCTCTAAGTAATTTCTTCTTTTCTATTTGTGGATACCTTTTATATTTTTGAATATTATTATCATGTCTCCTCTCTAATACAGATGAATCATGATAGAAAAAAACCCTTAAAAAGTACTGTCCCTCTGTCGCAATCTATCTCAATACCTAAAAATCCTGTTCTACATCTGGTGTCCTTTTGCTGGCCTTCTGAAGTGGGGATTTTTATTGCATCCTTTGCAATGTCAGGTTGAATTTAAACTTTTGCCATCAGATAAGTATCTGATCAACCAGTTGTTATATATGTGTTTTGACCTTAAGCAAAAGATGAGACTGAACGCTTACTGACTTAGGCTTTTGTAGATATTTGAAAAAACCTGAAGCCTTTACAGGAAACCTGTTGCTGCTTTCTTGAAAAGAGTTCAAAGATCTTATAGAAAAGCAACCTCTGCAAAAGTGGTGGCTGCAGAGACCCATGACATGTACCCTGTGAATAAATTAAAGTTATCAGCAATTCAGAAGCCTCACTTCCAAGTGTGTTTGGTAAGATTGCCTTATGCACTTTCTTCAGGAAGGGAGAAGGCTGTGGTTTCTTTCTAGCAACTTTCTGTTGCAGAAATCTGTCCCGTAGAGGGCATCAAAGAACACACATTGGCACTGCTCTACCTCTCTGTTCGGGGTAGTGGAAGGCTGAGGCAGGTGAACAGAAGGAATTTGGGGGTGGAGAACTAAGATAAAGGAAAAATATAGTAAAAATGTTACTCATAACACTTATTGAGCAATGCGTCTGCATTATACTCCGTACTCTTATGGTGTTTGCATGTTGATGGTGCAAACTAACAGGCCACTGGAACCACTGGGGACCTCCACCGAAATGTTTTCTTTCATATTCATAGTTAAAACTAGTACCAAGCCAAACTTCGTTGTCTCTTCCTTCACCTTTA
>NW_010097890.1:2017-2232 GCF_000699245.1 Pterocles gutturalis | reverse complement strand
CTGCCACAAAGGCGGCTCCAAGTGAGCAGCCGGCCCCGCGCTCCGCTGCTCCCTCCCGCGGGGCTGCCGCCACCTTCCGCATCGCTAAACTCATAAAAATGGAAATTCTTCCTTTTTAATGTTTAGGAGCTCTTGTGCTTAAGAGTGTTTAGGACTTTTTTTTCCCCACTTGTTTTAATAATGGGAGGTTCTGTAGCAAGGAAACAGCAGTGAAG
>NW_010097890.1:1665-1918 GCF_000699245.1 Pterocles gutturalis | reverse complement strand
GGTTGCAGTACGCAGTTTTTCTGTGGGGCAGAGCCTGTCCCAGCTGCGGGGCAGAGGCGTGCAGGCTGAGAGGCTGCTTTCCCTCGCTGGCCGGCTTTGGGGTGTTCTCTCCATCGCCTGCTCCTCACCTGAGGTCTCGCCCTGAGCTGGTAGCAGGACAAGCTTTCCCCCAGGAAGGCTTTGCTCCTCTTCCCAAAGCAGCAGGGACCGGCCCTGGGGAAGGCAGATGCGCTGGATGTGGAGGGCTCGGTGG
>NW_010097890.1:0-1536 GCF_000699245.1 Pterocles gutturalis | reverse complement strand
CTTCAACCCCGCCGTGAGCCGTGCTGCCCCGCTCCCCTGCCCAGCGCTCTCACGTCTCCTGCCCTCTCTATTTTGTTAATTTTCCTTGTTCACTGCAGTTCTCCTCCTTCAGGCGGCTTTGACACTGCACTGCCCTCAGTTTATTCCCCGTGAGGGGCCCTGAAGGTCGGCAGCCACGGGGCTGTGACACTTTGTGCCGCGGGGCGATGGGTTTGTCCCCACCTTCAAACCCAGCACGAGGAGCTGCCGGAGCTGCCCAGCGGTGGATGGGTGACGGGCGGTGGGCGATGGGCGATGGGGTGGCCTCTCCCCTCGCCCCGCGCTGGCACAAAGGACAGCCTGGAAACAAGGCTGGAGTGGGAAAAGTACCAGCACGTTTTAATTTTCAGCTCAACCTCTGCTGACCACTGTATTTTGATTAGAGCTCCGCTTCCTTTTCATCTCGGTGCTCTAGCTGGTGACAACTGCCGCAGCCTCGCGCGCGCGGTGCCATAGTTTATCACCGAAGGCCAGCCGCTCTATGAATCCAGAGCCAGCGCTGAACAAATCACGCTGTCACCAACGTCAAACTTGTTAACCTGATCTTTGGTGGATCACTAGTGTCAACATTGCACGGGACATACATTATCGGGCCCAAGGACTTTGGGCGATGCGTTTGTCAGGCTGCTCTGTCACAGCCCCGCTCTTGACCTTCGCAAAGTAACTTTCAAGGATAAGCTGCTCTCCTCGTGGAAAGAGTCGCCGTTCCCAGGAGTGTCACCCCACGGCCACCGCCAGGACAGGGCTCCAGGTGAGGCTGGGTCACCGTGCCTGCGGGGCTGGTGGCAGCCCAGCGATGGGTGAGGGACCCTCCAGGGCTGGGGAAGAACCTCCATCGATGCCCATCACCAGCCACATCTCTTCCCTGAACCTCTCCCCATCTTCTCTACAGTTGCTCTCATATCTGTCCTCATCTCTTGCCCAGTCTCTGTCCGTCTGGAGTTCAAACCTGGAAACCAGCCCATTGTGTGCAGTAGACTGGTGGGGCTCCTTCCGCTGGACCATCGCGAGTCTCACGTCTTGGTTTGCCAAGTGCAGGGGCAAGAATTGCTCTCGGCGTTTCTGACGGGGTTGATCACTGCTGCGGAGGTCAGACAAAGGATGGGCCACCGCAGCTGGGACAGTGACAGCGTGCTCGAGAGGTGTGTGTTCCCGGTAGGCTCCTGCCCCAGCTCCCGGGGTGGTTGGGTGTCTGGGTTCCTCTGCTGGGGCTGGTGGCACCCCCTCCCCACACCCCCAGAGCCGGAGGGGAGCAGGGCCACGGGGCCGCGGGGTGGGACAGCACCGGGGGAGATGCGGCTCCTGGCCGGGGGGACCCCGAGGCAGGCACTGGATTGGAGCTCCACATCGCTGTCCCCGTGGGCTGACCCCGCTAATCAGCTGTGAAAGAGAGAGAGAAAGCTGGAGAGAAATCTTTCTCTCTGCTAACCTCATCACAATAAAGATTCCTATAAAGAGCTCTTATCCTTGAAGAAAATGAGGCACATAAGCAGGAAT
>NW_010097889.1:67138-100449 GCF_000699245.1 Pterocles gutturalis | reverse complement strand
AACTCTATCTCTGCTTAACCCAGGACACAGGAAAAATCAAAAGACTATATCTGGTACCATCTGCAAAAGTGTCCCGTATTATTAAACTCTGATTTCTATTTGAATACTGCATGTGAGGGTTTGGGTTTTTTTCCTAAACAGTCTGAAGATCTTTTGAATTTTTAATTTGTAATTTCCAAATGTTATTTTTTTATCTGATGTGTAGCTACAGGTTTTAGCAATGGTAACAGAGCAGTGCCTACTTGTAGTGCTTGAAACCAAAGGAGTTCTGATTGACAGAGCTCATCAAAACCAGAAGTGTTTGACAAATATTTACTCTTAAGAACTCTCACATGGGAAACAGCCCTGCTGACTTAGGTGGGGCTGCCCCTGGAGCTGCACCTTGTGGTACCTAAAAGTTTATGTCCTTTGGCTTTAATTCTCTAATAAGCTCAGCAGAGGGCAAAGCATGTTCCCACAAAAAACAGTCCCTCTAGATTCACTAAGGTTGTTTGATGTGCGTAAGAAGGCTGGCATTTCCCCCAACCTGACCATCATTTCCTTAAGCAACTTTTCTTGACTTAAACCCCACCTCAGAAGATTATTGTGAAAAGTAGGTATGAATTGCCTGTGTTTCTTTGGGGAGGTGACTAGTGGTTCTCAGTGTCTTTGATGGTGTCAGCAACGTCCAGTAGCTAGTCAACCACTAGAAATCCCACCAAGCACAAGTGGTATTTGCACTGTCTTTCTCCCACTGCCTTAAAAAGCAAATTCTCTCCACATCAAAAGTGTCTCTATTGAGCAATTACTGCATGTCAGCACTCTTCAGCCCTAAGTTGTTTGCTGGTTTCTGAAACATGAAAAACACAAGATGTCACAAAATGAAAACAGTGTCTGTTTCCATTCTGTTGATTTAGGAGGGAAAGCAGGGAAATAAAACAAACATGCTTCAAAAATCTGAGTGCAATCAGGATAACTGAAGAAGGAACAACTACACATTTTAGTATGTGGTTCCTCTGAAACCTTTGCCTTCTTCACATGACTTTTCCTATCAGAACAGCAAGACAGACAGCAAAGTCACAACCATTACCAAGTCAGGAAAACGTATTTTTATAACTTAAGTAGGATAATAGACCTGAGATACCACTAAGTAATTTCAATTATGCACATGAAGCCCTTAAATTAGAAGGGAAATGCAATGATGAATGAGTCCCATTTGTTCTAATCACTGTGAAAGATCCCTTTGCATTTCTTAGTTTCCTGCAATTGTGAAGCCTGTGATCTTATTTTCATATTTTCTACTACATCCTCCATGATGATTAAGTATGTGATTGCAATGCTTTCTATCTTCTCCTCCTAGTTCAAAATAACATTCTTTTCACCGTGTTTCTCATTTTAAGAGCTGGGTCTGCTTATAGAACTAATGATTAATAGGAGGTTGGTATGAGTTTGATCAAGAAGGTTAATTTAGCTGGACTCCAGTGCGAGACTTACAGTTTTCTAAGCAACCTTTTGGAAGTTGCTGGCTGACACATGGAGCATGACAGAAGTGTTAACTTCAGAAATCAAAAATAGATACCATGCTTTATATATTACTTCTCTTTATTGTGATAAACAAAGTACTAAGAAACCAGAGCAACAACTTCCTAGATTAGCAAAAGCAGACAGATGCAAGTTATTAAATGTTACTTGTCACAAATTTGAACTCTGCATATCTATGCAGGAAAGCAAGAGAAAAGCCAGGAACATGATGAACTGACTTAAGAACACTAAAATCATGTCTGTAAATCACTTAGTTTTCCATTTTCCAGGCTCTCAGGTCCTCGAAATTTAGAATGAATCAAACCAAAGAGTGCAGTTTGTCTGTATATATAATATGACCAAAAGAAGAAAAGAGAACAATTTTTGAACAAAAGATATTTAACCATTTTCTTAAAAACATTTTTTACTTCTCATTTATGGGTTTCCTTGTATTACTGATGTTTATATCCTTCTCTTTTGTATATACACTCAGATGTTGAATAGCCAATAGAAAATATGTACAAATATTATATGCAGTATTCTCTATATTCAAGTATTAAAAGGACATTGCAAGTAAAAAAAAAAAATCTAAGGACATGGAAAAATTTCAGGAACAGCTCTTTACTATTTAGTAGAACTTCACCATTCATAAATACATAAACTGTTTCTCACAGAAATTATTTGATTGAGTCAATCATACTCTTCTAGTTCTCAAAACCAAACAGTCGTACTTTAACATTATTGTAAAAGTGGTTTCTAAAAAACATTTGGCTAAAGACAGGGAAGAAAATTTGTGCACAGCAGTTTTGAGGCTATGACTAAATTTGCCATGAAAGTAGTACCTTGTCAGAGTTGGAATTCCACTGCTTCCCTATGTACTCTTTCTAAGTGAATCTGAAATATACAGTGCAGTCTGGCTCGTAAGAGGTCAACTGCATTGCAGGACACACCTGAAATAGTTTGCAGAGCCTAGATGAGGTTTGACTCAGTGCAACAATTGCTCATGAATCAGCCTCGTTTAAGGGAAATGAAGTTAACCAGTAGAAGTGTGAGACTGGTTAGAGTGAGTCTATTTGAGGAGACAGCTGTGATGAGAGAACACCTTGTTTCAGCTGAATCAAAGTGGGGCTGTGGTTGTTTGACCCTGGCCAGCACCCAGACACCCACACAGCCTCTCACTCACTCCTTTCCCATTCCCCAGTGGAAAAGTGGAGAGAATAGGAATACCAAAAGCAAGAAACCTATAGGTCAAGACAAAGACAGTTTAATAAGCGAAGCAAAAGCTGAGCAATGCAAGCAAACCACAGACGAATTCGTTCACTGCTTCCCACTGGCAGGCAGATGTCTGGCCACTTTCCCTAGCAGACATAATGTCTTCCTGAGAAGACAACACCAACACCATAAACATCCCTGCTTCCTCCTTCTTTCCTTGAGCTTTTATTTCTGAGCATGATATCATATGGTATGCAACATCTCTTTGGTCAATTCAGCCTGGCTGTGTCTGCTACCAACATCTTTTCCTGTCCTGTGCCTACAGTCCAGTCACTGCAGGAGCAGACTGGGAAAAGAGAGAAAACCTTGATGCTGTGCAGCCACTGCACAGTCATAGCCAAAACACTGGTGTGTTAACACTGCTTTAGTTACAAGTCCTAACCAAAGCACCACACAAGCTCCTAAGAAGAAAGTTAATTCCACTCTAGCCAGACCTGGTACAAGATTTAGCCTACTCTGTGTCTTACCACCAAAAGTGACCGTGCAGACATCATGATCCAGACCCCAGCCAATAATAGCAGCTTAAGGTAGAGATTTCTAAAATAAGAAATTGTAAACTAGTCTCCTTTTTCTCATAATGTTCAGATGCTTACAGCTCACATTTTAAAAGGTTGTTTCCTCCCTGTTCCAAGCAAGAGGAAAGGAACATTTATTTTCTTAAATAAAGCTATGATTCACATTGGTTTGGTAATTAAGGACACAGTCAAATTTTGAAAGCTAAATAGCATGGGTAAAAACACTGAAAGCAACTTCCTAGATGGGTGGTTTTATTTGCAGTGCATCAGCTGGATGTACTGACGAGAACCCCAGGAGAAATGAGACTTTCTGGAATTTGGGTGTTCAGGGGCTAATACAGAATTTATTCCTTAATTTGATTAAGGCACAACTGACTTAGGAACTCACGTTTTGAGTGGTAGAGAAAAGTATCCTATTTATCTAGCCTCAGTCTGACCTTCCTCATGAACTGCCAAGGGGTATCCCTTTTTCCTGTATTTATACACAAGTTTTTCCGTACCAGGTGTATTTGTTTTCATTTCTGGCAAGACAGAGAAAAAAATAAGTCTATGGAGAAAGAGAGACAAACCTTGTCAAAGGAAGAAGTTATTTGGAAATGGGTAACACCCATTACTACCTTTTTTTGGGGAACAGAATCTAGTTCTACTATGGCCCAGAAATTCTGCTCCTCTTTGATGTCTTCCAGATAGTTTCAGGAAAACCTTGGACAGAAAAAAGCAAATGAGTTTGCCTGTATATAGAAAAAGGACATTGCAAGTGGAATTTAAATGCAAGAAAATTTTATGAATGATTAGGACAGTTGCATGGGTTTAGACTTTTTTCCCTTCATAGGTCTTTTCAAAAAAAAAAAAAAAAAAAAAAAAAATCTCCAACCTATTTATTGACTAATAAGCAATGACCATAAATGATCCAAATGCCCCTCAGCAGTTCAGTTGTGAAGGCTCTAGGTTTCTTAATAACAAAATCATCTTCCTAAATTGTAAAGTGGACTGCAGAATATAACCAAATTTCGTTTTGGCTATGAGGGTTTTGTCAGAAAGTGTATTCTGCAGAAAGCCATGAAAACTACCAGCTAAAATTTTAGTTTAGATACTTGTGTCCTTTTAAAGACAACCATGACAATTTAAAACCACAGAAATATTAAGACCAGGAAGGACAAAGAATGTGATCTTTGACAGAAAAAAAAATGAGAAACTCACTTCATGTGAACTCCACGGTATGTTCAATCCATAACTGTTGGATGAGCTACAGCATGTCTTGCAGAAATACATCTTGATCTTAATATTTCAAGCAAGACAAAGTGAACTATGTCCTTAGTAAAGTTGTTCCAATGAATTAATTGCCCTCAGGATTAAAAAACAACAAATCACTTCTTGGGGTTGTTTGACTGGGGTTTTTTTTTTTTCTGTCTCCTACTTCAGTAATGTTGTTTCTCATGCCTGTCTTCCCTACAGAGATTTTTTTTCTCCTCAATTTTCATTTGAAGATATTCAGTAGGAATTCTATTTAGCTTATAATTACAAAAAGTACGCACAAGCGTTCAGGCCCAAATCCTACAGATTTTTGTTAAGGAGCCTTTAACCTCGTATTTAAAAAATATAATGAGGAAAAGAAGGGAGAACATCTACTAAGTAATGCTGATGTGCTTAAACTGATTTTTTTTGGCCATCCTTGAAGGACAACAAGCAAAGCCCTGGTAAGTTAGGGGTCTGGTCTCCAGTAGCAAATTAACTTACATGTAGCTCATATTAGAGACTATTTGAACTACTTCACATAGAGCTCAGTAGAGAAACATTCTCTGCTTTCAAAACAAATAGCAGTTGTGAATATCCACCTGTGATTCATGGCAAAGACATCTGAGGCAAAAGAGTAACTCTTTTCCCAAAGGTGAACTGTAGTTAACTGGGTTCAAGTTGGAAACACTCTGAGGAGCTTGAAGTAATACTAGCTGGTGTGCATTTAGTTCGATGTCTGGTTAAAGATGCATTCTGCAGTAATCTGGCAAAGGAGACTTTTTTTTTTTTTTTTTTCTGTGAGGCAGTGTAATTCTTTGAACGTTCAATTGGGGTAACTTATTTATCTTTTGTAAATTCCCAAATGCTCCTTTTCTGTTTCATGTGGAATACTGAATATATTGCATGGAGTTTAAAATAGGGCTCATTGTAACTTCAGGTTGATGCCACAGCTAAAAATTTTTTCAAGTAATAGATAGCTATGGATAACTCCTGTTTTCTTGTAATTATGCAAGACTTTACTATGTAGAGTTGCTGCTTGGAAGCACATGCATCAGGACTTGTCTGTCATCTTTTTTAACAATCAAATGTTCCTTTATATAACTTGACGCTGTACTAAATCTCTTTGGAACTAGTTATGTTAAAACAGATTAGATTCACAGAAGAGTGTGCAGAAAGTGAAATCTGAGGGAGGAATATCTTACTATACACTGTGACACACAATGGTCGGCAATACTTAATTAGAACTACAAAGAAGTTGGACAAACACACAGAAAATATCTGTGGCTCCAAAAAAGTATTTTACATGACAGTAAAATACTTCCACTTCAGGGAGGAAAGAAGTGGTTTCATAGATCTACCAAAAAAAAAAAAAAAATTATGGAAGCAAAGCTGATTCTTTAGCTTTGATGTGGGAGCCACTGAACAGTAACATCTGCCGGGATTCTAAATCAGAAAGAATTTATATTGAAATTTTATAGGGATTTTTTTTTCCATATGGTGAAATTTATTGTCATCACCAATTTCTTTAATTTCCTCTTGTATGTTTGTACCATAAGTTTCTCTAAAAGGGAATAACTGACTTTGGTATTTGAAATTCAGCCCACAGTATCCGTTAGCTGATATTTCTTTGCTCACCTTCGCCTCATTAGTGGATGTCCATAAAATTTGAACATGTTTTGCTAATGTATTTTAGTGAAATATTGCAGTTAAGAAATAAAGGAAAATGTTTATTCTCCAGTGAAATATTTCTAGAGCTTCAGTCGTAGCTGGAGGTCAGCCTAAAACACTCCTGGACATAAACACCAATGAAGAAGCCTCAAAGCTTCAGTATCAAAATCATACAACATAAGCTCAAGTGCAGAAGCCAGTCACTAGAGAGTTGTACTTTCTAATTCCTGAAGAATCAAAGTAAGAAAGAATATTTATGGTAGAGAGAAAAATTATTTAGGTGCATAAACAATTTTTTCTAAGGTGTACAGTCACTTTTTCTAGTGTCTAGAAAAGAAATGACCATCCTTGCTCCCCTGCCAGTTTCCACAGCTAGTCATTTGCTAGCAGAGCAACTTTATACTGTGTCAGAACAAAACTGGGTCAGAAACTGTCCCAGATCCTAGAAAATGTTATCTTTTTAACAAATACTTTTTCCTTTATTTCACCGAGTACATAAAATATCAGTATAAGGTAGGTCTCTGCGAATTCATGCACAGGCAAACAGCACACAGGTGCATGTCTTAGCCAGAACCTGCTTTCACTAAAATTCCAGGGCATATGCATGCTTGTAGCCACAGCCCCTCTCGTGCTCTTCAAGAGTTCTCTTCACCCTCCCAACAAGGTCATTGGCTCAGAAGGGCACCTGCCCCAGTAAAAAGAGAGGGAGAAACCGTTCCTAGTGTAAATAGGTTAATAACTGGTCTGCTCTAGCTATCATCATTACATGGTGCTCCCAAAGGAGCAGATGCTGAAGGAACAGGCTATCATGGCTAAGCAGTTGCTGTATACTGTGTGTGCAAAATACAGGCATCACTTTGAATCACACAAGAGGAGGAAGATAAAGAAGCAATGACTGCAGTCTTCCTGATTGATTTTGGAACGCCTAAAAAGCAGAAGTTGTAGCTTCTGTGTCTATCTGTGTTGAATGTCTGTACATTATTGAGCAAAGGTCTTTGCAGAAAATAAATTACTATAGCTAACAAGCAATTCCTCTTAAAAGTTGCCAGCAAATGTAACTATATATACAGGTAAAGCACCAGAACTATTGTCTCTTTAGGATGTTTTAAAAAAAATAAAGATAACGCTTTTCGGACAAACCTGCAAAAACCTTATGATATTAAGCTCTTACTGGTCATTGCTGTAGCAAGAGATGCCCAACTTAGCATCGGAGTTAGCATATCTGGTGGAGGTGTGCTCCATTAGATGCCAATGGAGAAGTCAATGTTATAACACAGTGGTGAGGACATCAGGATTTAAAATCCAGGATTATGTTCAAATGGACTTGTACAATATAAAGAGTACAAGAGCAGAAAGAAAGGTGAGTTCAGAACAGATGTGGATTGGTAAGACACCAGGATCTTTGAGTGGTCAGGAAACCATGGACAAAGTAGTCTCTGACAAGTCTCACCACATGTCACATAAAGAATGCACCTCTGCCTTCTTGTTGTAGCAGATTTTGGTAATTTAGTAGTTAATATAGCAAGAATGAAGCTGAAAAAGCTCTTAAATCTTCCTGAAATAGTTGGTCTTTTCTCTCCTATTTAATTTCAGATCAGCTATCATTCATGAATGGTCAAATAATTGCCAGACTCCTTAAATTTGATAAAAAGAAAAACATTGACTGTAGCCATTAAAAAGGGATGACGACTTTGATTTCATGTGGTAAAACAATTTCACAGAGATTTAGGGAGATATGGTGAAAATTAATTATTATATCGTTCAGATGGTAAATGTATTTATAGATACAATATAAATGCTTAAATCTGCTGGCTTTTTTCACTGTTCAGGAAGCATTTAATTTCATTTAGTGGGAAGGTAGGAATGGAAAGTATCTGGGTGTTTCTGAGACAGAGGATATAATTTAGCTCTGCTTGCAAGTGGATGAGATGGTGAATAAGAAAGCACGATGCGACATATTTATTGTCATAAAAGTAACTATTCTGTTACTACAGAAATTTCTTTAAGGAAACTGAAGTTCTGAGAATCTCGAAAAAGGAAGGGGAGATCGGAGGAGGAAAAGGGGAGGGAGGAAAGAAGAAAGGGTTACCCATTCTTTATTACACCTCCAAAGTTTGATTGATGTCTACATTTTGAAAAAAATAAAAGGCTGTGGGAGGGTGGTTAATTCATTTGAAACAATGAGTTCATTGTAGATATCCTGTTCCTTTTGAAAGCAGCATTAAAACTTACGAACACTGGAGACTCATCATAAGATTTACCCATCCTTTATGGATGATGATTTGTTCCAAAAATGTTATCCCCTGTGGCCCTGTGTTCTCCAGCTGATGACACTATTCACTATGAAATCCTATATAATATTCTGCAGACTTGTTGCAGTATTTTGAAAAAGACAGCATATATCTATTAAGGTGAACTACAAAGGAAATCAGACTGATGTAAACTCTATTTCGCTCAGAGAAATATCTCAGAACCTATCCTCAAGATTTATTAAAGACCACTTCTCTTGGAATCCATCTATTCTCTTTTGCAAGTCCAAATCTCATCATGTGGGTATCTACAGCAGCCATTCTACTGGTTTCATTTGAACTACTATGTGTTAGTGATTGAATAGCAAATACATGGAGTAGAAAGTAACCTTGTCTATGAACATCCATCCGTATCTGCTATTTTGCAATATCATTTATAGCCTTTCCTTTCTTTATATGGCATATAAAATTATTTGTATCATTATTGTACTTCTTACTGGACAGATTATTTAAACTTACTTGCTGTGATTCTGATTAAGCCATGGTCTTTATTTCTGCAAGGCATCACTGTCTCCCATCTTCCAGACTAGATTTCCTTTTATTGACATTTTCATTTTTTTTTGCTAGCACGTCTATACCATGTGTAACAGAGAGCTGAAAAATAGCTGGATATAATCATATCAAGCAAATCCAAACTAATGCAGTCAAGAATTCAGTTAGACATACATCAGATTTGTACTACCCATCAAGACTAAAGACTTACCCTCCTTTCATGTTACAATTGCTCACTATTATTTTATACTGCTTCTTACATTTTAGTTTCCTTTTCTTCTCTGTTTCATATATATATCTTGTTTGTTTCCTTTTATATCTCTGGAATGTCTTTTTTTTTTTTTTTTTTTTTTCAAATAGTGTCATTTTCTGAATGGTACCTACGGGTGGATTTAATCTACAATAGTTGTCTGCTACAAAATGGGAATAAATATTTTTTATACTGCATGAAGTCATAGTTTAACTCCATTCAACTGCACTTTTTACTCTATCTCTGTGAGGATCCTCTGAAGTGTGCTGCTTGGCTCTAGCTCAAGTTTGCACCCAGATGAAACATGTCAATAAAGCAGCATATTTGTATGCATTATGTGCATGGTGGGGGTGACTTAAATTAGCCATTAAAAGATTCTGTGTGGTTTTTACTAAAAAAATTATTCTTCCTTTTCACCCCAGTGCAACTGCATTGCATTGCTCCTCCTTCCTCTGGAGTTCTTGGGGTACTTGTCTAGAATGTGCAATGGCATAAGATGCAGAAATATTGCAAAATGTCTGCTTTAAATTATATATCGACACAGCTTGGCAGAGCACTGTGTAAACGTAGTAGAGCAAGCTCTGAGAGCAATATAGAGCACTGCTGCAGTGCTATACCCATGCTAATAAGCCTTGTTCCTCCATGAGTCTCACTCAACCTCAGAGCTTTGTGTGATCAAGACAGACGATCGTCTTTGTGTATGTGGGGCAAAGTACAAAACAAAAGTCCTGAGAAGCACGTTAAATTTCTTTGTGTTCTGCCACTATTAGTTTTCCTTATAAACATCATTTACTGAGAAAAGTAAATCACATGCAATACTGCAAAAATTACGTTCCAATATCTCATCAACGAACATGATCATAAGATATTCAGTAAAGCTAAACCATTTTTTATTATTTGCATTATTTAAAGTGAGTTTGTGGTTTGTGCCTAAACATCTTACATTTAAAGGAGACACTACCCAGGCCAGAGAAATATATATGGTATCTGACACATTTGAAGGTTCTGTTACAACTATTCTCTCTACCACTAAAAACGCCATAATGCTCAGGTCTATATATAGCAGTCTTAATTTATTAGTCTGAAAGACCTTTTCAGAGAGAGAAGTAGTTTGTGCCATTTCCGGATGGGTCAAAATTAACACTAATTAATATTCCTAGCACCTCATGAAGCGAGCAGTAATAATATTCCCATTTGGTGATGGGGTAGCTGAGGTACAGAGAGACTAATTTATTTTTATAAAGTCACACAGGAATCAATGGCAAATAGGAGAATAAAAAACAGATTTTTTCCCAAAAACAAAGTTCTAACCACAAAACATTCTCATTTTCCTCAATAATAAAAGTTAAATATGTGAAGTAAAATAATGAAGTTGTTCTACAGATTAAATTCACAGTAACAACAGATGTTCAACAGTTTTTAATTTCTCTTTTTGAGTAATATGGTCTGTGTACTGCCTGAAGCAGAATTTAATTTGTCTAGTTGCGTTATCAGACAACTAAGCTGCTGTCAAAACAGGCAGATCAGGAATTAATGAAAACATTTCTCTGTAGAGTTCTGTGATTATAGTACAGACAGCTGTATTTTAATTTCCAAGCATTTAAGTTTCACATCCATAGACTTCAGTCTTAAACTAAAATCAGATAAGAATACAGGCTAAAGCTTGCTTCATATCTAAAAATCTGATCTTCTCATTAGAAGGAGTGAATCTACACACAGACCCACATAAATACTCATTAATAATCACATTTCCCAAAACCCCTATCACAATTGGCACTAACTGAAACCTTTCTTTGTTGACTAGTCTCAACAGCCAGCACAGGGATACACAACGAAAGGTCTTACAATCCACACAGGAATACTTCAAAAACACATTTAAGCCAGAAGGATTAGTTATCTGCCTAAACATCGCTACTATACTTACAAGTATTTGTATGACCTTGACTGAGCTATCTTCTTGCTTGTCTCTCATAGCAGGCCCGTGTCCTTCAGTATTGCATAGTGTTCAAACCAGTGAACTGCGTTGCAGAAAAAAAGATGATAAATGTTCCTTGGAGCATTTTGTTTTCATCATGAACAGGAACAAACTTGAGTCTGGAGTTACCTGGTTTGGTTCATCCATTGCACATAATTTAGGAACAGTGTCAAAGTCCAGAGAACTCTGTGAATGGCTACAAAATTTAAAATTTAAATACGTGCCTTCTAGTAAGCAACTACAGGTGGCAATTTAAGCCTAAGATCCTCAAATTCAGCATTTAGGAGGTGCCTCTCTCTATATCCACTACAGCTAGAACAAGAAACCTTTTGGCTATGTTGTTATGAAAGGGAAAACTGGTTTTATTCTTCAGAAACGTCTCTGTGTAAGAGAGTTGATGGTTGTCAAGCTTCACAGAGACATGCTGTCAGCCATACTCATAAGAATAGATTTAGTTTGAAGTTTAGGTTGTTTTGTTGTTTTCAAATTGCAACACTGCTTCCTTTCTAGTCCAAATCAGGAGTGTTGGTACTGGAATCTGTAAAGCCTTTACTGACCTGATTTTTTTGTGGTTCTTGGACTCCTTTTTAAGCAATCACCCCTTTTTCTAGCCATGTATTTTTTCCTGCATTATCCCTTAGATTATTCTGTGGCAAATGCCTGTACCAGAATACACAGGGATGTAATGGGAAACTAATCTGACTGAAATGTAGTTCAGTCTATCCCCTCCTTTCCTCCTGCTCAAAAAACCAAAACAAATTACTATTCTGGCACAACATAGATACCAAGAGTTTGAGAGATACTGATGCCCATCCTGTCACTAAAAATACTTGCTGCTTGGGTCAAAGCCCATTCCAATCTATCTTTAATACAGTACTTGTGGACCTGGTATTCAGCTATCAGTGTGAAAAAGTGCACTGATCTCTTCCTTTTCAATTTTCCATTGCTTTCCGATAGCTTGAAAATTTTCTGTGCTTCAGTCACCTTTAATGCTTTCAGGATATTAAGAACTGGAGGCAGAACTTCCCAGATATATTGCTTCCAAGGAAGATGACAGAAAAAAGAATACCATGTACCTGACCTAATGAGACATCTAGCCTCCACCTAATGCAGTTTAATCAATAGATTGTACTTTGGGAGATGAAGAAACATGGATGTTACTTTTTTCTTTTATTGCAATAAGAGGCTGAAAAAAAGCTGAAAAAAAAGGCAGGTTACAGTATATTTAAGAATCAAAGATCTGTTTCACAGTGGTTTTTTTTGTTTATTTAAAAAAAAAGATTTTTTTTTTTAATGAAAGTTCTCTAACATTGTTAGGTATTCTTCTGGGAAGAAAATTAGTTAGTAAATTGAAGCATTTAATAATCCTGAAGGCAGGACTTACTCTTCTCTTTAAGAAACATGCTTCATTCACTCTCTCTTTCTTCCCCAGGTATGTAAAAATAATTTAAAAAAAAATAAAGTAATGATTTATTTATACCATCCCTATACTGGAAGAAACAACATTAAAATCATTATTATTTCTTTATTTTAAGAAATGTTGAATCCATGTGTTTATCCAGTTCCAGACAGCTGTTTAGAAATTTAACTGTCTGGCTGTTGACCAAAAGAAATGGAATGCCCTTGGTATAAAATCCCTGTAAAATCTGTAGTCATGCACCAAAATCGATAAATCTTGAGAAGAAATGAAGAACTGAGCTTCAGGGCTGCAAGACATCTTAAAAAACATGTCCTGTGTTTTTCACCCTTCCTCCAACCTTAGAATTTAATATATGTGTTGGCTCCAAGTAGCTAGAATATTCACTTTAAATCCAAAGGTCACAGCACTGTGGCTTGGTAACATACCATTCTTGATTGCTGTTTGAACAAAACAGAAAAGTGCTGTTTGGCATAGTCAGAAGTAGAAAACCAAAATTATAGACCACAATAAAGTCTGCCTGTAATAATCTACAATCTTTAAGAAGAGAGAAAGCATATGCTGTGATTTCAGTATTCTCGGTTTCACTGGGGCACACTGGCAAATAACATTTCCCTTCTTTTATTTTTCAGTCCAGTCATTAATATTTAATTATAAACCTGCAAATATAAAACATAGAAGCTGCTCTTCAGCCCTTCTAGGTAGTCTGGATGCTGCTGCAGCATCATACAGCTTTAGGAGGGCTTTCCACTACCCACTGCAAAGACCCTGCCTGCAGGCACTCAGCTGGGTCAGAGGGAGTGGATGAGATAATAAGCATGACCAAAACATTTAGTCCTCCTGGGATGCAGCTCTGTGTGAAAATCCTGAGGAACACTTTCAGCAAAGAAATTCAGTCAGATGGACTTGGAGCAGCCCTGAGGCTGCTCCAACTATTCCAATTGGATTACAAGGAGAACAGGAAAATGCAAGGAACTTAGGAAGACTTAACCATCTTGTGAGTGAGGTACAACTATTCTGATACTAAAGCTGTCTGAAAAAGTTTCATCTTTCTCTAAAACAGTTCTCTCTGAGATACTGAGACATACACAGTGGCTAACAGACATCCCATCTCTACATGTCAATCCACTGCAGTTGTTATGGCAAAAAACTAATCAATTATGGAAATGGAAGTGTTCCCTTTCACTGCACAACAGTCACAGAGTGGGTGATGCTGCATCCATTGAACCCTTCCATGCAGGATGCTGACATAATCAGAACACAATACTAAAACCTTTTAAACCTGTCACTGTCACTTAAATGCAGTACCCTGAGACGTGGTTGTTTACTTTTAAATCACTGCACCCCATACAAAGTATGGAATATTTCCAGAAATAAATTATCAATTACTGGTGAGTCTGGGGGAGGCACAGAGTTGTGTGCAGTGGGAGACAGGAACCATACAGAAGCTTCAAGTGGAAAGACTGAGGCAGCAGTTTTGGCCCTGGTAATTAACACCTGGTGGTATTAAGAAGTTTTCTTCTCCCTGCAGTCAATAAAATAATGAGGATATGGTTATAAGTCCTTCACAGCTGGCATACCACAGAGCTTAACAGATCAACGAGATGCGTTCCAGTGGTCCAAATCCTTTTTTCTACGCCCATCTGATAGTCTTAAAATACTTACCAAAAGCTCGTGCATGTCTTTGGACGCCACTGAAGGGCCTCTGAGTTGTGGTGGATAATTTATTCATAGTACCCACATGGGCTGTAGTGACTGTGTGAAACTTAAGCTGGAGTTTGGGATGCCTGCTGCAGTTGCTTCCAATTCCCCCACCAAAGACAGATCTGCATGCTTCATGGCTCGTGCATCCAGCATCCACTTACTAACGTGTCCACCACAGTAGCACAGGTCTTTCTGTCCATTGGAGTGCCTCCACAAACAGCTCTAAAACCCATGTGCCTAAGTTGTGGTCTCTCCAATAACCACTGGAAAGTGACCAGAGCAAATCATAATATAGGTCAAATGGTAGCAGATTGGTCAAACTTAATGTCCTCTGCCACACATAGAGGCAGACCTCCCAAATTTCTCAGCAGCATCTATAGCCTGTAATTTATATTATGAAAGGTGTAGACTTTCAAATAAAAAGGCTCTGCTGTTTGGGAAAAATTGGGGCTCAGCAGTAGATGCCTCCTTGACAAAGTCTTCTCTTCATGGACTCTCCCATGGCTGACATGCACAGCATGTGTTGGAAGGAGCCCTGTAAGAATTTGGTGCAAAGAGGCAGAACACTTCAGAAGCTTTTGCTGTTGTAACATCAAAGCTGTACTATAAATTTTCATATTTTATGGTCTCCTTTACATTCACTGCCCAGAAGCCTTGGAAGTTGAGTTCATTAATATGATGACTGCCTCCAACTGCTGCTGGGAAACACATAACTGATGGTGCCCAAGTCACCTCTTCAAAATACAAACATGACATAAGTTTAATGCCATAAAGATAACAGGTTAAGTAAACCATACCTATTACTTTTCTTTTAAAGGCCTGATTTGCTGTGTATGCATAGGCCTCCATGTTACAGAAATAATCTTTTGTGATGAAACTGCAGTCTATATGAGTAAGAAGGCAAATTTCTTACCCAACCAGCATTTGGTATAATGGCCAGATAACAATTTTCTGGTTGTCTTTTCCTGGAGTGTTTTGGATGAACTAGAGAAGTTTTGAATAACTGCCTTTTCTACATCTAAAACATAAGACTACATTGGGGAACAATGTTTTCAGGTCCTTGCCTGGAATCAGATTTGTTCTTGTCCACAGTTTATCAGCAGAATCATGTGGCTGCCTAACCACAACATAGTCACATGCAAGCACAATATGCAATCCACACATGAGTGCCACCTGTTTCATCATTTCGCAGCAGGAGTTAGCAATACCTCACACTAACTCACAAGGGCCAAGCAAACACCCTGTGTTATTGAGCTAAGAAAATATCCTCTTTTTTTTTTTTTCTCAAAATAGAGGAAACAAATGAAAGAATCAAAATGTTTTATGAGGAAAACAACTATTTGCCAATAACAGAAACTAGACATTGTAATGGATAGCCTGATCATTTATAAAACCAAATTCTTCTCACCTGTGCTTGCCAGATTGCCAGTACAAAAATCTATTAATCTGAAAAATTCAGCAGATCAAAGGAAATCTGCATTTCTCTTTCCTTGCAGTAAGTTTGTTCATAAAGAACCATTTAATATAACTTAACTTTCTAGGGCCATACTCACACAACTTTGTGTATTTCATGTTATTGCTCCAATTCTGACACTTGTTTCAGGATCCTATAAGTAATTTGTGAGGGGTTAGAAAAATACAGTGGGCTGGATTATTTTTCTCTTACACTATAAACTGATGGTGTCTGAACATTCTCTACAAGAAAATGGGCTTGTGTGGTCACTTAACCACTGACCCCAGTACCTGCTACCCACCTTCAAAACACTCCCAGAAAATGGACCGAAATTAGTCTGTAATATTTCCTCTGCTACCTATCTCCATGCTGCAAAAACATTGCAAATTCTGTGTTTTCAAGGTTCTCCAAACCCAGATTAAGATCAGCAAACACAGATTTTTTTAATTAATTGTGAACTGACGTACGAACATATGTTATAGACAGCTTTTATACACAGACAAAGACAAAATGTTTTGAAAAGAACATTAAGTAGTAAATTGTTCTTCTGCCAACCTGCTCAGCCCTGTCCTTCTGTGCAGAGCCTGGAAGCATGGAGCAGAGCATGCCTCCCTCCCCTGAGAGAGGACAGCAGGGATGGGAAATGGTCCATCCCCCCTGGAAGCTCATCCCCACCCTGGGGTCTCCTGACACAGCAGCTGAAGGGAAGAGGAACACCAAGTCCTGTCCAGCAACCTGACCTGGCCCTAGAGCAAAAGGAGCTTTTCCCTTTCCACAGCCCGTGCTTGACAGACCGCAGCCCAGATCACAGGCAGTGAAAACTTTGCTTATTAGCCTTCCAGGCTTCCCTTGCAAAATACGTCTTTCTAAGCTGGGGATTTTTTTTTTCTTTTTTAAGCATTTGTGTGTTTATAAGGCTAGAAGCTATGGAGACTGAACTCACCTGTGTCGCTAGCTGTGTGTATGCCCGTGGCTTGCGACATGTACACTAAAGTCAGAGCTTGGGAAAACAAATCTGAAAACACCAGCCAAAATAACATGTGACACCTTCTGCTATAGACGAGGTCAAACAACATATTGCTTTAATAAATAATGGCTATTTTAACGGCATTTTTTAAATTGCAGTAGTAAAGGTAGAAAGGAAAAATAAGTTATCCTGAAAGGGACAAAATACACATGTATAAACTACTGACCTGCTCAAGTGTGTTTTTCAACTGTTGGGACTAGACTGGATTTTCTCCAAGATACAACTCAGTTTTGAAAAATGTGTTCTAGTTCCCCTCTATGTTATCTGATTTGTAGTTCAACTACTTTTGATAAATAGGTGGTATTAATTTTTATAAGTAGATTGTATTTTCTGACAGGACAGCTTACTTACAGAACCTGACAAATTCCACCATGCTGGTTGCATATTGGCATGATGTGTAATTAGTGACATTAATTCACAAAGGAACAGAATTCCTTATCACTAACACTCTTCCTTTACGGGTCCTTACCCGCCAAAAATTTAAGCCTTTAACTTTCCAGCAATGTACTCTGCATTTATTGGGATTGCTCAAGCTGTGTCTTGGAAACATCTTTTTTTTGTTTTTCCTTCAATAGTTTGTTAAAAGTACTACTGTGTTTAAGGCTAAGGTAGCAAAATATTTTAACATATGCTTAAAATTAATTCTACTAATCTAAGAAAAAAAAAGAGAATTTGCTAAATCAGCTTTTAGAAATGTAAGGAGGAAAAGAGAAGTACCATATCCATAGCTGAAAAATTTAATGAATGTGATTTATTTGAAATAAGATAGCAAGGATCTGAGTTGGATTTTTTTAGTTCATCTAATTAACCTTTTCGAAGTCAGGGTAAGTAACTGTTCTGATCTGATATTTCACATCTATGTTTCCCTGGTTAAATGATTATAAAGAAACAAGAGAGAAGATAGTATCCATGGCAGGTGTTTTTCTTGTGATAATCAAGTATTTTCGTTGTAAAACTTTTTTTTCCAAAGCAGTCCCTAGCCAGTGGAGCAGAACGGCCTTACCTTTTCACAAAAGATCTTCAGGGCTAGTATACATGGCTGGTTGTCAGCTTGCTCATAAAAACCATACAGCTTCATTGAACTTCCACTGAAATGCACAGGTAGACTTCTGACTTGAAAAGCTCAAGACCTAGTGCTAGGTATTTTGACCTTCCTCTTTTGCCAGAAGAAACAGCTTTTTGCAAATAAGGTAATCTTGGTGACAGAAGTCCTGTTAATTTCCTAATCCTTTAACTTCCTAGAAATTCAGCATTTCCTGCCTTGGAACATTTTGTCTGTTTTCTTTCCTCTATCAAAACCTGTGAAATTTTAAGTCTTTAAACTAACCTTCTTTTTAACTTCAGTTTCACTAAAGCTATCTAACATAACAGTACAATAGTAACCACAGGGCTACAAATTAAGCTGAATTTCTGTAATTCATACTGTTTCATTTACAAGTTTATGATCTGTAAAAGGTTTTAGCACGTTAACTTATTTTTGCAACTAAGTTCCTTCTTTGAACAAATGTGACTTTACATTGTAAGAAGTCCTGGTATCATCTGCTGTCTCATGCATTTGGCAGCTTTGGTCAGATGCAGATGTAAATGCTATATGGCTTTCTGACCTTCAGAAATATTTGACCTGCATTTCATGTGCTTCAATATAAAACAGAATTTTCTACTACCTTCTTTTTTCTTTATCTGCCTGGTTCCTATGTTGATAATGGTTGTTGATTTCCCTGTGCTTTGCTCTAGATAACCACATGTTTTATAGCTGTAGTAATGAATAGTATTTATCTAATTTTGCTAGAAAGGATTAACTTTTTTACCTTCCTATCTATTTTTGCTTTTAATATTGATTAATTTTAACCCTTTGGTAGAAGAAATGTTGTGTGCTTCCTTATCACTGAATCTGACTGGGAAGACACCAACAGTAGCAGTTCTTTACATTCAGCAGTTTGTATTTCTTATATAGTATTCCCTACAATTATAATGAGATTTCTTCCTACTCTGTTCCCTTGATTTTGACATACTTGTAGCCTTAAGCTGGAGAATGCATTGTTTTAAAAAAAAAAATAGAACCAACTTTTCATATGTGTGTTTTAATTTTAGTCACACTAGCCATCCCTCTCACATCAGTGATGTTTCTTAAACAAACTAAAATGTAGGGTATGTATATCCGTAGAAGATTCACACCTGGAAATATAGATCTCAGCTGTATATCTGATCTTGCTAACTACCTTTACATGTGCTTACCTGTGCTCAGAGAAGTGTTTTCAGGAATTGAAACTTTGTGCTAATATACAACAGCATAGCTCTTGTGGCTGACTTCTTAATGCAGAACTTTTTTCATAAAGTAAAAAGAGACCTCTTTTCCTTTGATTTACGCTGAGCCAGTACGAAATTCCCAGATCAAAATACATACAGAGCAACACTTCTTGTACTTTTTACATAAGCAGCATTCTCCTATTAAATGTCTTTTCCACCACAACTACAGGTTTCTTTTTATTAGGAGAATGTAACCACTGACTCCCCAAAAGGGAAAGGCTTGTTTCCATACTGCTTTCCAGACCACTCCCTTCACTGGGAATTAAGTTGCCTGCTTGCAACAGTAAAATAATTTTGAGCTCATGTGAAAAAGCCATTTGCATCGTGGATGCATTTCACAAAAACTTAGTTCATTGGGTAATAACCAGATTAAACAGGCTATTCTGCATCTCATAAGGCATGACATAATGGATTCCATATTTTTTTAATCATTATCTGCATCTTGTCTAATTGCTGTGTCAGTTAGAGAAGATGCAGTAGGACTGAAATATATTAATATGTTGATTTAATAAATACACGTGAGTAGCTGTCATTTTATTGACAAAATCCTGTACTTTGGTTAGCTACATTGACACCACAGCTGTCTCTCTAGATTGCTTACTTTGTAAGTACACGTTCAACACACTCACTTTGCTTTTTTTAGTAGAGACGTGTATCTTTTGATGCTGTCTAGATATGTTGAATCACACAAATACCTCTATGTAAAGCTAATCAAAACATGTTTTCTTCAAAAAGAAAAGTCTTTCTGTACATTTTTAATGTTCTTGTCTTCTATTTCATATTTCTACAACCAAGTAATATGTATTCAGTTGAATTCAAACAAAAAACCACTTTTTTTTTGTTTCATTCTCTATTTTTTTCCTTTTCTTCTTCCCATTTTCTTTCCTCTCTTTTCCAGTGAAAAACAGTCAGGAGAAAATTACAAGGATTCCTAATAAAATGAAAGTTGAAGTTTTTCTTTTCAATCAAACTTTAATGTTTCTTCATAGAAAACTCTTATCTTTTGCTTTCCTTTTTTTACAGAATGTGCCTTCTTTCATTAATTTGAACAATTCAGCATGTAACGATGGTGTTCATCATCAGGGACTCTGAGGCCATGATTACACTGTGGTAGTTTAATTAAAAAGTACAAAGGAAATGAATACCCAAACTTGTATACGGCAGTATTGTTACAAATTCAGTGTTAACAAAAAGGAAAAATGTTCTTACTTAGTGATGTATATCCAATATTATCTTGGCTGTGCTAAGTTTGTGAGCAAAAATTTTCACTTGTTGACCAGTGTTTTGTTTCTAAATTCACTGATATGAGCATCAACACACCCTTTGGACAACAACTGAAGTGGTATCTGCCATCAGATGTCAAACAGTCAACCGAACAGGCACCTATAAGACATCTTCCTGTCAAAGAATGTCACTTTAATTTTATTTAGATTGATGAGAGTCTTCATAGATTAAACTCAGCAACTAATCTCAGATAGCCATTGGGGAAAATATAAAGTTTGACAGATCTGGGTCTGAATCTAACAAAAAGGAGATGGTGGGAATGAATGCACAGCAACACCTCAAAGTCCCTCCCCAAGGATACGACACAGCTGACATTAAGAGACGAGGAGAACTGGGGACTGAGTTCACCTCAGTTGTGGCAGCTGAGAGCCCTGGGGGACTCAGTGCCCCAGGGCTCATCTCTGGTACCCTGGCTCCTCCTGAGAGCAAGAAGGAGATTCACCCAGTGGTGGTTCCTATTCAGCCAAAGGAGAATCCCCAGTTGAGTCAATAGCAATGGGCTGGAACAAAAGGTCAGCATAAGGCCAAGCAGTGCCATCAAAACACTTTGGTCTCTCTCTCTTTGCCCCAGTGAGTTTGCAGATGAAGGCAAGTAATGCTCCTTCCGCGCTCTTCCCTGGTTTGTGGTCTGAGTAATTGGGGTCCAAGGAATTTGAGGATATAAAACCTTGTTCCAAGAAAAGGTGGGTGAGATGCTGGGTGAGAATTGGCAAGGATATTAGCACTCAAACTTACATTCCTGGTTAGGGTTAGACCACAGCATGCTTTAAGGTTTCTACCTTCTTTACCTCCCTATGAGGGTATTGCCAGATTATACCAGGCACAAAAATATATTTAAAGTCTATAAACAAAAATAGGAGTGTAAATGTTTTAATAGGAAGATAAATGTTTTAATCTGGACAGTTACTAAGCTGTAGCCAATTCCTTCCCCATAGTGATAGCCTCTGGAATCTGATAATTTCATTTTATTAATCCTAACTGTTAATCTTATCCACCTGTGGCTTTTCTGTTTTTCAATGTAAACTGAAGTGTTGTGCATTATCTTTAATTGTTTTTCTAGAAAAATAACCTCAAAAAAAGACCATTGTTTGTTTGTTTGTGTTACTGTTCTTCTCTTATAATTATATCTGAACCTCTGGAGAACATAAAAATTGCCTAAATATCTTCCTCAGAGTCAACCTGACTGGGATTTTTCAGATTAAGCCACTGGTTATCCACTGTGTTGCTTTTTTCCCCTTTTAGATCTCTGGTTCAAATAACAACAATCTTTGAATGATGAACGCTTTGTGATTCCTCATCTTTGAGAGGAAATACTGGTACAGACCAATTCCCGTTAGATGTTTACATCACAGAAAACACTACCATAACTTGTACTAGCTGTGACTATACATAATTTCTTACAAGCTTAATTAAAGAGGTCTGGAGATGGAATGGGATTAGCCACAGCATTTGAGGAAGTCTTGTAAATTGATGTTGAAGCACTTTTGCAGAGTAGTGGAGAAAAAATCCCCTGCATTCCTCTGCCTTGTGGTGTATTTGATCTGTGGGCAAAACAAGGACTCTAATTTAACTTTACAGTGTGCTGTGATATTTTTATGAAGGGTGTGATGAATGCACTATTTGAGGCTATTTCTCTGTTTCTTGGTCTGTCAGTCTAACACCTTTCACAGGACTTAAATCCTCATTTAAAATGTGGGAAGTCAAGATATAGAGGATGATGTCCAGATATCAATCACTCTCAGACAAGAACTGAGAGGAGGTTGTGCTGCTCAGATATTCTACCAACATTACTGTGTCCCTGTCCCCTACTTTATGTTACATAAAACTTTAAAGAAAATATAATTTTGGGATTGTTTATTCTGAGAATCTCAGTTTTCAGGTAAGTTCTGATGTATTGCAAACAAAAGAAAATATTGTCCAACGACCACTTATACTTCTTTTTTGCTGACTGAATTCTGCTCTGCTCAGCCACCATCTCTTCCTTTCTGAACCATGTTATGGTAGGATGAGAGTGATGAAAAGTCTTCTCCAGAAAAAGAAATTTGGCAGCAGCAAACAAAATCCGTTTCTGTAGGAACACTCTACCTGCAGTTTCTACCTTCTTCCCTCCTCTTTCTTCTCACTGTTTCAGAGAGAGTGTCTTCTCCGTGACCTGCCCCTGTGTCCTGGGGTATTTGTTCTCCAGTAGTTGGTAGCATTGTTTCTTTCTAAAATCATGCCGTTCTGTTTCAGTCCTGAGGGAGACAAAAAAATGGCACATGCTGCTTCATAGACTGCAAACTTTTTACCACTGCTCTGTTCTTTCCCTTTAAATGACTTCAACTGTTACAAAAATGGACTTAGTCTTCCAACATATATACTTCTTACAGGCTTGAAGAAATAGGTAGTAACCATTCTTGAATAAGACATAAAAGATAAAGCATTTTTATGTATTTATCCTTGACCACCTTTGAAAACCGGATGTCAAAATCAGCATGCAAACTTAGTAAGAGATATGTATTTCTTAGAAGAATTTTAATAAAGCCAACTCATCAAGTGTATGGAAAACATCAGAGCACAGACCATTTGTATCAAAGCGTTGGTGCCTTTACACTCACAGAATAAGAGGTTCTTCAGCACATAGGCTCATAATATTTCCAGAAATAGTTTCACCCTTAAATTAGTGGGTTAGGAATTGAGTGTTCTCAGCGCAAGAATGTTTTACCAGTTCCACTTATGACACAATCTGCAAAGATTTTGCGTGATGCAGGGGAAAAAGCAAAATGAAAAAGACAAACTCTATTTGTGCATAACCAACAAAGAAAACAAACATGAAAGAATAAACAGATATAACCAGGAAATATTGGATAGCTAATCAAAGTGCTATGCACTTAAGAGAAAAAAAATGCTGAAGGACATGATGGTGGGCCAGAAATGTTGAACAACAGCGCCTCTTCTTTATTGCTGAATATTTTAGAATAAATATTTTACTATTGAAGTTATAACTGTGAAAATTGTTACTGTTTAGCATATAGAAAATGTAAACTCCAGACCTACTAAGTATTAGAAAACTTCAGATTTTCATTTGTAGTCTTTCTCTGTATTCCTAAACATGTGGCATATTTCAGGACAAAGTGCTAAAATATGTAACACATGTGAAGCTGGAACAAAATATATAGTGCTTGCTTAAATTGCAAAAGGTGTTTATTTCATTGTTTTCACACTCTGAAAAATGAAAACATATTATCCTGAAAGTGAGGCCTGTTCAGAACAAACTTTTATACAGACACACACACACAGACACACACACTCTCATTCATACGTTGGATGGATTTACTATTTCACAAATATTTCATGAAAAATTTCTTGATATTTCTTATTGAAACAACTTTTTACTAAATAAGGGGGGAATTTTTTTTCATGAAAAAAATAATTTGAAATTTTCCATGGTATTTACTGAAATGGCATTGTCCGTTATGAAAGTTTCTCTTCCAGTCCACTTCTGAATAAACTGTCACTTCTGAGTTAAAAATTTTGACCAGATGCATGATTTCTTATTTGTTAACTCAATGACTGCAGAAAACAAACTTTTAAGTATACCTTATTGTATGTGAGCTTTAAATCAGTGTACCAAACATGTCCAAACCAAGAGAGAATAATGTGTTGAACAACACTCGCTTTCCAAATAACTCTTTGATTCTTCAATAGTTGGATCAGCTTCCTGTACAACACCCTGTCATGTTATGTATGCACACACATTTAGCTGGTTTCAAAGTCTGGATTACTGTCTAATTAATGTCATAGACTAGGTCTTCTTTCTATGCATAAAGCCCTCATACAGCTTGGAGATAAAGTTTTGAAAACTCTTTCTAGATCTCTAGCATGGTGATACCTAAAGGAGGAAGATAAAGATCCAATCTAATACTTATCAAAAAGATTGCAGCTATGGTTGTTTCATGTGATTATAAGTACAGAAAAAAACAAAACAACAAATGGGCCACCCACCTAACAAATGTTTATACTGACTTTTTTCCTATTCCTTGGAATGATACTTCAGGACAGGTTGTTGGAGTCCAAACAGCACCTTGATGCAGAGATAGCTTCAAGTCACATTCATGTACTCATTCTCTTCCCATTAATGATCAGGTAACATCGTCAGGGCAGTCGCCCACAGAAATGTAATATCAGGGAGGTACTTCATGTTCTTTTTAGGCCCAATGGTGCATTTTTGTGATTAGAAAGGCAGAATCATATGTTACTAGCGAGCTCTCTAAAGACTTTCACCAAGGTGTTTGGGGGCATGTAGCCCCCAAAGGGGGGGGCTACAGCTCGGGAAACAGTATTTAAGCTTTCAAATACTTTCAGCCTACCTATTTTTTGTCTCTGGTATCAGTTTTAAGGTGCAAAAAAGAACTCTTATCAGAATTTCACAAAGTCCCTTAAAGCACTGCAAGCCTGTTTGAACAGCCTGGGCATTGTCAGCTGCTGCTTTGAACTCACCCACAAGGGCTGCAGTTTCTTTCTTCCCCTAACTAATGCTCAGTCAAACCACTGGAATCTCTTGTTCTGCTCGTACTCCCCCTCCTCTTCCCACAGCTCTGATTGTTTGAACAGTAATATAAACATATCTTTGTTACTCTTTCTGGAAAAGGAACAGCTTCTTCAGTCTTTTAGTCTCGATTTACCCACTTTGAGTTCTTGTTTGGCCCTTGCAAAGAAGATCACCACCCTGGCAGCAGAACTATAGTCCATTGACAAAGGTATTTAAGGCTTCCTCACTTAGGCTGGCGGGTCAGGGTTCACAATTATCACTTTCTCAAAAAAAAAAAAAAAATCTTGTTTCATAATTAAGAAAAACATAAGACTGTCTCACCAGGATGAAGCATACAGTAGTAAAAGCTAGTAAAAGTAACAAGAGGTATAAAAAGCCCTATCTAAGAGAGATATAGAATATTTAATTGCTTCTGCAGCTGATAGAGCCTGAAGTAACTCAGCTGTGACTTCTGATTTAACTATAACTGTGAATCTGAAATGCCAGTTCCATATCAGAGCCTGAATGCAATCTCCCTGCATCCAGTTGCTGAGCCTCTTCAATGCCCAATGGTTGCTACATCTATGAAGTGACTCCTTTTATCTCTACATCTTTGTGGCTAAAATGCCAGGGATAATTTCATGAAGCATCTCCTTCTATGAAATGTTTAAGGAAACATTCAAATTGATTTCTAAACACAGAGTTTCCAAATCAGTAGCGCCTTAGTAGTAGTTTTATCTTTGTATATTTACAAGAAATTTAAGATTATTACTGTGGCCAGCTTAAACATAAACAAAAATAATCTTTGAAAGGGCCTTTCCAGAGCCCAAACATGAGTTATTTGTAAGGCTGAGGCACCTGTGTGTTGTATCCGTTAGAAAATAATTCCAATATTTTATTCGTAGAGCTTCTACTATGTCTGTTTTTCCATTCCCCTGGCAGATCGATTTCATATTTCATTTCACATGCACCACATATGCACGACGATAATTTGTGTACCTTTCAGCTGACTTTATGGAGTGAACTGATTTAACTTTTCCTCAGGAAAAGGTATCATAAAAGTAGGTGTTGGTATGCCGTGTCCAGAGCAAGCTACAGCTGTTCCTGCAGACACTAGAGTCAGATAAGAAGAGAGTAAAGATTAATTTCCGACTTAACCTAGAGAAATTTCTTTTCGTCTACAGAATTTGTTCTGCTCAGCATTGAGCACGGGGTAGCTGTTTCAGCACTTTGCAGGCCTAAAATGATCTAGTATGGCTGTTGGGTCAATATTAATCTAATGCACTACAAACAATGTTTCAGTCTTCTGTACCAATGCCACATCCTTTCTTTCTTTGATTGCTGTTATTGAATAATTAGGCTTTTCTAAATTTTATGCTAGGCCCATAACAAATATTGCATGCAAAAATTGATGTTTCTGATTAACAGTGGTGCCTTTACAATTAGGTGGAAATAACGGGCTAACAAAAGACTGGCTTTCCAAGCAAGAGCTGTTCACATTGTAAGACTTCTGGCTTTCCTGTCTAAATCTTGAGTTTGGGGGTTTTGTTTTTTGTTTCAACTTAGAATAGTTGAAAAGTCTTGAAAATAATTTGGAAATATGTCGTACTCTTTTAAGAGAAGCTGTCAGGTACAAAGAAACTTCTCAGTCTCTTGAATGTTGCTTTGATATGGATTTGTAATTGAGATTCACGACTCAGTACAACAGTTTAATTTCTTCTACGAACACGGTGGTGGTTTTTTGTCTTCTCCTTTTAAAAAAAAAAAAAAAAAAAAGGACTCAAACATTCTTCCATTTCCTTTGCTGCTTTTTTTCTGTTCAACAGACATTGCGTGTCACATTGCGTGGCAATAGCGGCTGAACATCAAGGATTCTTTACACCCCTACATAGTAAACATACTGCAAAATATGCTGAGATGATGCAACTGATCCCTGAGCATCTTGTACCTCAAAATGTGACATTAATGGTCTCCTGTAGCCTTTTACCCATATCTTTGATTTAAAAAATAACCAACTATAAATGGCTTAAAGGCAGCACAGGGATATACTTGTGTATTGAGTCAATAAAAGTCTAAATTGAAAGGACTGTAAATCTATGAAATATTTACTGGCATGTTAATGTTATCCCCACTATTTCCAAGCACACTTGGAGCATTTCCTGTGATGTTAATTAAACATTTCTCATCCTGTTTCTGCCAGTTAGCCCAGGCGGCTGCTAAATCAATCAAAATATGAAGCTGTGAGAGGGAAGCTACAGTGTAAGGACTTGCTCCTGGTCACTACACCTCACATGTATGGACGTGAATCTCCTGAAAACAGACATTTATCCACCTCTGAAATAAACAGTTAGGGATCCATTAACTTCAGGGAGCTCTCTCACTTTATGCCACATGAAGCTCTTACCCCATTGACCTTTAAGTAGGAACCTTTTTTCAGAAGGGTTTTCTCACTCTGGTTTAAATTTGAACTCATTTTTATTACCATTCCGTAAAATCCTTCCCTTTTTTGCAGCAGTTGTTAGTTTTGTTTTGTTGTTCTTAAAAAGAAAAGCAGTTTTCTTTTCCCCTCTTTTGCATTTTATTTGAAACTGTGGTTTCCAGGGCCAGCAGCCAACTCTGCAACTGCCTCTTAGAATAGAGATTTGACTGGGATTTATGGAAGAAATATAGGTGTGAGGCCTGCAAGCAAGCTTTAGCTAGGCCTGCATTTATAACAGACCCCTTTGTCCTGCCTGCCGTGGAAGTTGGACATGTAAACGCATGAGGCTGTTGTGATGGAAGAGAAACTGGAGATATTTAAGCACAGAGAAAAACAGGGGGAAAAAAGGAACTTTGTCTAACTTTTGTCCTTTTAGGACCTCTGAATCTATAAATGCCTCTGTTTTGTAGCTGACTGGGCAGGAGCCCTCTTTGCACTAGGGCTTGCGGCAACCAGACCTTGCTCTAGAGGCAGAATGGCCCAGATTCCTATTTTTCTTTGATATGAAAAATCCTCCCATGCAATGGAAGAAATCATACATGATTTTTATTTTGTTTTTCAGTGTCGATCTCAGTTGCTTGTGCTTGCGATGGAGACACATAAGGGTACTAGTTATGCTAAACAAGCACCCAAAAAATCTCTTACAGTGTAACTGCTCTTTATTCTGGCTACATTTACAAATGCACTGAAGGGGTGGCAATATAAGCAGATGGGCAAAATCCACCTTCTCTGTTTTGAAAGATGAAACAGCCTGACAGGACTTTAAGAAAGATCTTGGCAGATCTCTAAGGCAGTAGTGGAGTTTGATACCTGTCTACCTCAGAGCCAAGACCATGGCAGCTGCTGCTGTAGGATCACAAAGTTGTCACTTACTCCCTCTTTCTACCCACCTTTTTGTGCTGAATAGATTTCAAAACAGGAGAGAATTCAGACAGACCTGACAGCATCTCAGTTTAGTGACTGCTCCTCTGCAAGCAGTTATACGGGAAGTGAGGCAGATTGCTGTTGGGCTGACAGGCTGGTGGAGTTACTCAGCATGATGAACTCTCCCTCAGAAACAGCTCAGTGGAAAACAACAAATTTACACTAAGGGTAAAAAATCAGGGTCAAAAGACTTTTCCCTTGTTAACGGCCTCAAGTTGCACCACGGGAGGTTTAGGCTGGATATTAGAAAAGTCGGTTTAGGCTTGATATTAGAAAAACTTTCTTCACTGAAAAAGTCATCAAACACTGGAACAGGCTGCCCAGGGAAGTGGTGGAGTCACCATCCCTGGAGGTGTTCAAAAAACATGTAGGTGTGGTGCTTAGGGACATGGTTTAGTGGGTTAGGTGGTGTTGGGTTGACGGTTGGACTTGATGATCCTTGAGGATCAATGTTTTCCAACATTAGTGATTCTATGATTCTATGATTTCAAGGCTCAGGCTCATGGTCGAGCTTCAAGCCCTGGCATTTCATGCCTTCTTTCACACTGTCAACTCTCGCTAGCTTGGATTAAGCCAAGAAGAAACCGTGGGTTTAAGCAGTGTGTCCTCTCTTCCTAGAAAGGATGGATAAAGTCATATTAGACAGAGTGGTAGACAGAGAACTGGAGCTTGTGGCTCTATGCTTCTTTAGAAATTACAGTATGTATGCAGTCAGGCCAAGACTATATGACTAGAAACTTATCATTTAATGTTTGTTTTTCTCTACTTGTGGTTTAGTTTATAACTTTTCATGATTTTTCTTGTAAATCACACTTTGAATTTACTCTAGGTTTGGTTTCCAGTTTATGTTTAACAATATTTTAAAATGAGACAACATTGATGTAGTCTTTCTGTACCCTGCTGCTCCTTGAAAACAAGCCTGGCCTTAATTAGAGTGATGTAAATGGTTGTATGCCCTCAGACTGCTCTGCCACCACAGTGAGCCTGTGTCACACTCAGTGGTGTGACATGGACCCAAAGACAAATTTGAATACACTCCTTTGCTGCTTGACAAGGAAGCTGTGGTTCTGGCCTTGGTGGGAGGCATCTTCATATAAATAAAATGTTTGTATTTTGGGTTACCAATCCAAATAAAGTGACAGAAAACTTTCTGACTCTAGCTGAGGTTTGAAGTTTTTTTGTAATGTGCATTTACTGTAATTTTAATGTTGAAAAAAAAATGCCGGATATCATTCCAGGGGAGAAGAAGCTAATGAAGATCAACAACAAAAAAGAGAAAAGAGTCAAAAGTCACTGGGTCTGCCCATACATTCACATTCATACAGCCTTGCTGTCTGAGTCTTCATTTTCAGGGACTTCTCCCTTCCCTACTTAGGTGCTATTGCAATTTCCCTTTAAAGCTGTTTATATTGACTTTGGTCTTTTACTTATAATTTTAACTTCTCCACATCAGCTTCCTCTTTCTTCAGTCTTCTCATTACTTCCCATAATCTGTCCTGTCCAGTCTTTCTCATCCACTTGTTTCCTTAAACTTGCTGCCTTCACGTACTCTTACTTTTGTATGACATATAGTAAAAACCTTGCTGCATAGCTGTTAAGATACCTCTAGCCTTGGCTAGTAACACAGCTGAAAGAGTAGTCCCAAACAGGACAGGAAAGAACATATCCAAATTTTCCCTGCTGCCATTTTTTCCTTGGAAAAACCTCATCCTGAGCTGAGGTTCCCTATTGCAAGGGAATGAGATGGGTTCTGCAGATGCACTGATGTTAGCAGTTTATCCATACCTAGGTACATGAGAGATGCAGTGGTTCTGAAAACAAAGTTATACAGAATATGGCTAGAATGGTTTGAAGAGTCTGAACAGTAGCTCCATCTGGAAAGATTTACAGGTCTAACATTTAAATACCATTGGGTTTAGAGAAAATTAGAAAGGTTCCAATACAGCTCACTAGACAGAAAACTTCGTCTCCTTCCAAGAAACTGATAACAAATTAAAATCAGTCCAAGGTTCTGGTACCCACTGTTGTTATTACTTGAAATCCCTCTTGAAGAGTAGGCATAAAAGTACAAAAAATAGAGCTATCCTTTCACAAAGTGAAGAGAATAACATTTATTGTGTCTGAGATAGGCCCGGGAAGGATGAAACCCTGGGTAGCAGTGCACAATGTCCTTAAAATTCACTGATACTGGAGACGGGATCACAGACTACCGTCTGGTTACAAACATACCCCTAAGTGACTCAATCTGTAGAGAACTCTTACTGCTGGTTATTCTTCCTGAGGATATTCATGTACGGCTTGTTTACAAGACCTTTCCTTTTTACAGATACTCTGGTTTTTCAAAGCATTTCCATCACTTAAATTTAGCACATGATTAGCTCTCTTATTGGTTGTCATTATACCTTTATATGTCTGAGTACTTTCAAAACAAGACTGAGTCTGTCTCCACTCTTATGCACTAATTTCTTTAAACTTCAAATTCTCATGTCTATTCAATCTGTATTCAGAAAATATACTGTTTATTTTGCAAAAAGCATCATGTATTTTTGTATGTTAAAGACAGCACAGATTCTTTAAAATTCATCTCAACCCAGACTATGCCTGTTCATCTACTGTTTTCTTCATACGTTTAATGTAGGCTCACGTGAATCCTACTAGGCTGGCCTGGTCGATGTATCCAGTGCTCTCAGGCCTTGTCAAAGCCACTGCACTCGGTTTCATTTCCATCAATACAGGCTGAGGCAAGCTCTAACTTACAAATTGCGACAGTCGGAAATACAGCTCTTGAAAGTGTTAAATGCATCTTAGAGCTAACACCATTTGTCAAATCTCTCATTAAGTTCAATTTGGGTCTTATAAGAAGTTCCCTTGGAGATACTAGCTGTTTTCATCTTGTACCATCAATAAAGAGAATAATAGTCTCTTAATTGATCCCTGGTGAACAGCAAATGTGCAAAATTACTAATTTTTTGACTAGGTTCTCATGGGGACATGAGGTCCTGTACAAACTTAAAGCTACCTGATGAGCATCACATTTTAAACATACTGTTTCTTTCTGTGCTTCAGTTCTACTTGGCCCAAAGGAAGGAAGAACATTAATGAAGAGAGAAGGGGTTTTTGTTCTGTGCTTGACAAGGAAAAGGGTAAATGACTGAGCAGCTCCAGGATCTAGGAATATACAGAAATGAATCAGGCATTGTAAGTTGGGAGTGTTTTGCTTGTATTCCTGTATCTATCTGTAACTCCTACTGTTAACCTCCTCACCCAGTTTTGGACCACCCTGCCACTGCCCACAGAGCTCTGCCTGTGCCTGGTTCCCTGTCCCACTCACCCACGAGACAGGCTCCGTCAGCACATGACATGGCACCATGCATCCAGGGGCACATTCATTCCCACCATGGGTGTTGGGCAAAAAAGGACATGACACTCCTGACAACTTCCAAATAGATCTTTTGGGGGAATATTCACCTTCTGGCTATTTACCACCCCTATTGATTGACAGTTTGACAGGCAGGGAAGGAGGTAGTGGTGAGCCAATCCAAACTGCTTAGCAGCAGCAAAAAACCCATGAAGGCACTAAAGGATGAGGCAGAAGGAGCACAAAGAAGGGAGAAAACAACAGTCTATGGTGCAGGCCCTGTATTTCCACCTTCCCTCTTGTGTTAGTGTGAATGAAACCACAGTTTTCCCTTTGGCCTTGGGCTCCCTCATTTGTGCTTCTCCCATCCAGTACAGTTCTAGCTGATACTACTTACTATCTCATCTACCGCCTACAGTGGGTGCACTGTGATGCTTAAAGCTTATTTGGAAGTAAGCTGTTTAATAGCACCTCTTTGCAAGTTGATTAGGAACTATTCACACTATGTTAAAACTCATGAGACGTTAAGTTTCACATAATGCTTCCTGAAAAGTTCTGGCACCTCGCCTGTGTTTCAAGAAAGAGTTAACCAGGGATACACAAAGTGAAAAAGCATACGTAAACTTGTCCCCAACTTTCCCTTTGCAATAACAAAGTACAGACTTCATTAAGGGGAAACTTGAGAAAGTCATTCAAAAACAAGTATTTCATAACATAACACTGCCTTACATATTATGTTCTACAGGTCTGATTGGGCAATCCCCCACTGTCTTAATAATTTGTATACCAAATTGAGGACAAAATTAAGATGTCTGGATTATCTCTAACTTTTCTTTCTACCATTATTCAGTCTCTGTCTCTTGAATCTTTGCTAAGCTTCTGGAACATGCCCTAAAATATCGCTAATAGGACTTTCACATCCTACACTGAAAAAAAAATAATGTAATAGAGTTTATAATACAAATACTGCCAATGACAGAGATTTGCTGAGACAAAGTCGTGAAGCCCAATTTAGGAGCTGTAAACTGTTACAGGACTATAAAGTCCTATGCCATTAATATTGTGCCACACTTAAATGAGGGGAGAAAAAACAGACAGCCTTTGGCTTTCTAGAGCAGCTACCTGGATTGCCCTCTTTATAAAGATGTGATCATGGACGACCATGGTGTTTCTACAGCTGCTTCTTCTACCAGTGACACTTTAACTCCGGATGAATATCCAACTCCTTGGCTCTTTACTTGTAGATTCCTGAGTGAGATTTACTATTTTTACTTTCACATGTTAGTACTCTTATGAAAACAGACTAGCAAAATCGTAATTTGGTAGATAATTGGCTATTACTAATGACTTACAGATTATTTTCCCTTACTAAATCATGTTATTTCTTTGAGACATCATAATCTGTCTTTCATAAGACACAGGAAAGCCAAGCTCTATCAGAGAGGAGAAGAGAGGCGACTTTGTCTCCAAAGGAGAAGAAATCCTTCACTATAGGTCCTCAGGCCAGTGTGTCAGGGTATTGTGTCAAGAACAGAGCTCTTTTCTGCCTATGTTGATGCCTCCACAGATACTTACTAAGATGTGTGTAAAATACACCCATGCCTTTTTTGCAATTTGTAGTTAAAACAGGA
>NW_010097889.1:19503-67123 GCF_000699245.1 Pterocles gutturalis | reverse complement strand
TCCCTCCTTGCACATTTTTGTATGCCAAAGGCCTGCCCAAAACCTCCCAGATTTCATGGGTGACCTGCATAAATTATTATGTGCCATTTGGATTTATTTCAGTTAAATCACATCCATTTCCTCTGAGAAGCAGTTTTCCCTCCTGACTCAGTCTTCTTTCTTAGGATGAAGACCAGAATGGAGCAAAGATCTCTGTGCGTTCTCAGATACAAATCTTTTGCAAAATAATACCTTTTATCATAATGCATACTTTCCCACTCTGTACATGGCAATAGCATATTTATTTAGTGCAAATTCATACTGCTCAACAATAAGAAGTTAAAGATTAGTGGGCTTTCATTTTTTCACAGGGTCCATCCTGGAACAAGAAAAGCCTGGTATTATCTAAAATGCAGTGTGTTGAAGCTACATTTTCTCTAAGCAAGAGCAAGTTGTTAAGGCTGAAGTGAGGCCTCTGTGCAAATTGTGCATGCTATACAATATCAGCTGAGAGAGAGAGCTGTTGTAGTATATTAATGAAAAGGAGAAAAACAATCAAACAAACAAAAAACCCCAAACAATTCACCAGTCTGAGATAAAATTCAGCAACAAGCCAATAGGCACCAGACACTGTAAGTTTTATATTAGCAGCAGTCTCCAAAAACCCTGCTTGCTATTTGACTCCCATCCATCTCTATGGTTCTACACAATTAATATTAATTTGAAAGCAGAGTAAGATATTAAGAAGGAAAGGTGTATGTATATTTGTCAAGCAGAAGGTTTTACAGATTCACAGGAATCAATCTGCTGAAAAGTACAGTAAATTGTAAATTAAATAATGATATTCATTAAAGTTCAAGTCCAACATTCAAGAGGGCTTTCCTTCAGGACTTCTTTCAGCAGTCTGTTCTGTAGAACCATCTATTCAATTTGAAAAGCAGCTTGAAATTGAGGGTTAGCTCTTCTTTCCCCCTCCCCGCCAAAAAAAGACAAACCACTCAAGAGAGAATGAGTCAGTACACCAACTCACAGCTGATGACTGATATAAGGATGACGAACACTGCATAAGTGCACGGTGACACTTCTGAAAATCTCAGTCATTCAGTGGATATTTTACTTTTTCACTTATCTTCATTTTTGGTTGCCCAGTTTAAAAAGCCGTAGAGGAGCCAGAAATCATTTATGGCTAAGAGCATGCCTACTTAGCCTGAAATAGGCAATCCTGAGCACTGAGCTGGGTGGCAGAAACTAACTTATGCATGGAGAAGGAGATGAATTAACCTCATAGAAACTTGCCCCTAAGGCCAGATCTCTAGAGTCTGATTGCTTGAAGTGGTAGCATTCACTCTTGAAAATGCTTATGTGAGTTAGATGCCTTTCAACACCTTTCTTCATCCATTAATACAGAATATCCTGTGAAGGAGAAATTATTATCAAAAGCAGCAGTATAATAATTTACCAAGAACAACTCTGACTGTGGGGAAACAGAAGTCTGTAGGCTGCTGCAAGAACTGTGAAAAAAAAAAAAATGCTTTACACTTGCTCAAAAGACAACAGAAACCTTCTTAGAGGTGCCCTGCAAGCCAAAGATGAAAGAATGCAAAATGGTTTTATCCTTATTTTAGGATAAAGAAGAAAAATAAAGAAACTAACAACAACTTTTAAAATGTATCATGGGTGTATAATCTATCCCTTTATAGCCAAATCTAACATTAAAGAAGATGTTGATGTAAAGTTTCTACATAAACATATATTAGCAGGTAGGTAGTGACATTGGGCATAGCTTTTGGAATATAGTTATTACATTACTGAGAAATTAAAAAATCTGGAATGTTAGGGGATGAGCTGCTCCTCCTCCTCCACCTGCTCTTCCTCCTTCTCCTTCTTTCTTCTTTTTCTTTCTTCTTCTCATTCTTCTTCTCTTCTTCTTCTTCCTCTTCTTCTTCTTTTTTACAGGGCTTCCTTTAAAGAAAAAAAAAAAAAAGTCAAGTCTTTTTATAGCACAGGAAAAAACACAAGGCTGCACAAGTTGGCCTGTCTAGACGTAACCAAAGGGAACACTAAAGCCTTACCTCTCCTTCAGGAAGGAGAGAGAGAGGGTGTGTATGTGTGCAGAATCATAACAGTTGCTGCCAGCCAGGAAATGTCAAAAGCAAATTGCACATACCAAGAGTCCATCTGGAGAGGACCAGCCAGAATACTGAGATGCATATTTATAGCTGTCCCTAAAGGAAGCTCCTCCTCACATTGACTGCACTCTCACCCCCCTCACAAAATCCTTCTCACTCTCCCTTGTGCCATCAAACAGAGTGTGGGGTTTCTGGGCTCATACAGAAAAGTAACAACTGTGCAGCCCCTCCTTTCATCCCAAGCATTTCATCCCAGCATTTGGCTGTGGCAAATGCCAGTGAAGCCGAGGTTTCTGACCAACAAAGGATAGTGTCTACAGCATGGAGAGGGCTTTTTCAAACCAGTCAATGATATTTTATGAGGAAGAATTTAAGACACTGACCATATTTAAAGTCTAATTTTCATGAACCACAGGGGAACGAAAAATCACTTACAGTCATCTTATACCAGCTGTGCAATAAAACCACCCTATGGGGCAGGTGTTTGAAACTTGGCTGTGATGTCATCAACCATTAACATTAACCAAGCTTAAATATAAGAGTCTTCTCAAGTTGGTTTTGTAGGCTCCATTTAAGTGACAGTGAATGCCACTAGACCTAGGAGGAATGTTGTTGGTGGAGATGCCTTTGAGAATTTCTCAAGAAAAAAAATTTTAATCCCTCTTCTGCTTGGCTTATGCCTAGAAAACATTGTATAACTCAAGAAATCAGTGTGGCTTGGACAAAATCATCTTCAGCAGGTAGTGGCCCTGCTGTTGTAAAGATGTTTGAAAACCCTTTTCAAAACGGGTATTTCCTATGCTTCAGCACCTCTCTGCCCTCCTGTGCTAGACCAAAGGACAAAATCAAAATTGTGCTTGTTGTGATGGATGTTTTAGTAAAAATGTCCTCATATTCACCTAGTGTGCATTTATATATGCATATAGTTATGAAAAAAAGATTGTTGAGGGGATAGTAGTTGCACAAATAAAGGAATTGAATTGTGCAAAAGCATTATAACATCATTAAATAATTATGCCTGATACAGTAAAGACAGGTGGGACAGTTTTGCTTGTGAGTTTTCCAAAGTCATGTTTTAATTCATTGATGCAGCAGTGAAGTCTTTTGTACTTACTAAACCACCTCCTTTGGTATTATATGCTTAACTATGGAATAAAAAAAATGAGAAGGATATCACTTATTATGTAATCCTGTAGCATAATATTTAAAGCTATCTGAGGGTATTTCAGTCTAGTGTTACCATCGTGGGAGACTCTGAAACTGTCAAAACTGAGCAAACCTAACTCTTCCTGAAACTGCAGAATGTGAGCCATTGTCATGCTGTGCACTGGACCAAAGGTGGCAAAACCATGGGAAAAGTTTGTGAAAAAGTCACGGAAGGCGAAAGGAGGTTACGTGAATTTCATTTTCAGGAAGTCTGCACAGGTTTTTGAAAACTATGGCCAGGATCATATGTGTGGTTTTAGTGCTGGTGATCTTATTTAAATAATGGTTGGCTTTGCTGTCATCTGTGATAACCCAGAGAAGTGAGAATTAAAACAGTGCTTCCAGGAACACTGCTGCGGTATGGCCACTCGTTTGGTGATGTTGTGTTGCTTAATGACACTTCCAGGCACAACGGCAGACAACAGAAATATTTCTGGCTTGTTGAAATGAACACTTCCAGAATGATGGTACTGTGCTGTGCAGTAATAAATATCTGAGACCTGAGCAAAAGGCTAGTGAATAATCTCCACTGGGAATGTAACATTAGAAGGAACTTTCACTCCTGTGACTTTTTGTTACATCTGAAACAGTCAGTGTCAGAACTGCAGATACTACTCTCAACAGGGGCTTCTGTAAATTCACTTGGAATAGTGTTCACTGCCTAACTTAAGCTTTTGAAAGGCAGGCAGCTAATCAAAGCCTGTTAGTTGTTCGTCCCAAAGGTATCTTAGGTGTCTTGAGTCATAACTCAGTTGAGTTACATTGGTATAAAACCAACATCAGTGTGATGAGAATTTGGATTAAAAATTCTGAGCGCAAGAACTGAGACTTGAAGCATATCGGTTGCTAAGACATGCAAAACCCAGGCTGAGGGCAGCAAAGCAATATATGTCACAGATAGGTTTTTGACTGCTTATGCCATTGCAGCAGGCAAGGACAATTTTTACAGCAGGAAGAGGATAGTAGGAAAGTACAGCAAACCGAAGCAAGGCGACTGCTCACAGTCTATTTTGTAGGTATGTAGTGAATAAGCCTTTGCAAGCTACGGCTCTTCGCTAGACCTGTCCTCTGAAGTGAAAAAAAGAATAAGGCTGTAATAGCATATCACCCAATGTGCTTCACTCAGCAGACATCAGACACAAGAAATCACACAAAGCCGCTTTTTTCATGGCTTTCTTAAGGTTCCTAGCTACAGCTAGTTGATGAGCTTGTGTAACTCTGCAAACTTGTGTTGCACAATTTATAAAACACTGTTTTTATTTTAGACCAAAACTGTTCATCTACAAAACTCTGTAACAGAAGGAAAAAAACAGACATTCCGTTCCGTACCCTACATGTGAGCTTTACATTACCATTTTGTGTACATACCAGGACTTGGTTCTGCAGGATTCTTTCAAGTCCTTTCTTTCTCCTAGATATATTCATGCAATAAGATACTATTGTTTTAATGTAAATTTTCCTTCCTTTAGGAGTCTTTTTTCTGGATGAAGGATATGATTCTTACCATGTTCACCTTTTCAAACAAGCACTTGGGAAGCTGTGAGATTCTGCCTGTGCGTAGGGCTCTAAATGATCAACAAATCTTCTTTATATATCTATCCCTTCAAGAATGAGTTGTGAGAAATTTCTCTTCTTTGTGGCACAGGCTAGCCACAGGAACACCTTTCCATGGAGCTGACTCTTCAAATAAGGAGGATCTGTTCCAGGTAGCACACTAAAGCTGAAATTCTTGCTACGGGAATTATATTTTTCCTACTACATGGTTTACATTTACTTTGTCATGTAGAGAGTAAAATTGTTTCTCATAAGTGTTCTTCTACTATCTTCCTAATATACTGAACCTTTGTTAGGAGGGACAGGAGAGTTAACTTCAGGCCATGTGTAGCCTGCTCAATAAGAAAAGCTGGGCTGACTTGCTTTATAACTTGTTTCAGATCCTACATGTGAGGCAATCTGAAATACTGATCCACACACACAGCTTCAGCTTCCTTACTTCCTTTTTGGCATGGCTTTTTTTTAAGTACACAGTCAAAAAATGCTTCAGATTTGACTGTATAAATTGTTGGCAAATCAAGGGATCCTTGTTACCAAGTGGCTGTCTGTATTATGCTAGTTCAATGTCCATTGAATGCTATGCTATGCTGAGAAAACAGGCTTTAAAAGATGGGAAGAAAATAAAGGTACTCATCACACATGCAGTTTGTAACTCGATAGTCTTAGACTTACAGATAGCTGAGATATTTTACTAAATAAAATATTTGAAGGAAGACATTCTAGAAAAGTTGCAATTTTCACCAAACAATGTGCATTTCAAAGCAATTCAATGTATTTGATAAGAAATTTTTCAAGATGATCAACAGGAAAAATATCACCTCTCAAACATAACTTACTAATGGTTAAAATAGGTTATTAGAATATTTGATGAATAAATTCTACCCTAGAAGGTTCTCCTTCCATTTTTCATTTCCTTCCCTCTCACCATCACCACCACCACCACAACCACCACCTTTTTTAACCCAAAGAGGAGAGTGCTTTCCCTTATACATTCTCTATACATTTCTTATACTTCACATATCAACTCTTTAATTCTAGATTATTTTGTTTCGTGTCATGTTTTCTCCTGTTTCAGTGCCTTCCACAGCAGCTTCTGTGTGTAAGAATTAGAATAGGCAATCTGTTTTTCTTTCCATCACAATTTCTTGTGATTAGAAAATGGGATCAGACAATATAATCTGATTAGTACCCTGTCCCTGTTGATTATTGTGGTGTTTCTTTTAACATCTCAGTGTCTGTGCAAGCTCCTTACTCCTGCAGAGGACAGACTGTCACGAGAGAGATTGTTTTACCACTCCTTAAAATTTAACCTGTAGTTAATAAAGTACTCTTAGGAGAGACAATGAAAATTAGCCCCTATGGTGAGATAAATCTGAAATCAGTTTTGAGTTTCAAAGTTGCCAATTAATAAAGAAGAGTGAGAAAATACATCTGAGGAACAATTTTCTTCAAGTCTTACTCGTGCACAGAAACTAGGTTTCTTACAATACATCTGCAAAGCTTACTCCCTTGATAAAATTAATCAAAGCTTTTCATAGAAGCCTTTTCATGCATTTATAGGTTGGAGGTTTTTTTGAGTGCAACTTTTAGTGGGAAGTAAAGGGAAGAATAAATTTTCCTCAAAACTTTTCACAAAGTTTTTATTAATATCATTATGTTTTTAAAAATTTTTGTCTACAATTTTAACAAAAATTAAACAGTATCTTGCAGAAATATCTGTGGTAATGAATTCAGTTCAAAACTAACAGAGAGAGGAAAGTGCTTTAACATGTTTTGTTAGCACCTCCAGTTATGTACACACTTCAAAAGCCTGCATTGGCTCAAATTAAGCATTGGTACATTATCTGAGCCTTACATAATACATGTGCTTCTTTTTCAAAGGGGTTTTGAGTTGGCCTTATGGTTTGGTATTATTGATAAAGGAATAGTACTTATTTTGGGCAACAGCTGGGGCTGGGCTGTGTTGATAAGAAGTCTTTGTATAAGGGCAATGTATGATTTATTTGGAGGTTGTGTGGTTTTTTTCTTTTCATTTTTAGCTGCTTCTTATCCAGCTTCTTTAATGATAAGACTTTGTCCATTCTGAAGCCTAGAAAAGAGTATTTTTGTCCAGGCTTCTTTTCTCTGTTGAGCGACACGGAACAGCTGCTGGGTAATTCTAACCCAGAATACAAGTGGCTTGCACTACTTCCCTCTCTCTTATTCCTCCCAAGAAGAATTACTTTGTTTTGAAAGCATACTAATTATTCTGGAATAAAGTAATATATATTCTATGATATAGTGTTCCCATGGGGGTGGGGGTATGCTGAAGTTATTACTGAAGAATACTGCTATGGTTACTCCAGTCAGTTTTCCTATTCAACTTTACTTGCTTTTGAAATAAATCCTTTTCCCTTTGCTTTTAGAGAAGAAAATAATTACGAGCAGGTGAAGAAGGGGAAAATAGAGGTACTCCATTTTGACAAGAAGGCCGTCAGTTTTGTGAGTTACGTCTCATAAAAGTAGGAGTTATGAGTTTGCCTCAGTCATCAACTTGAAGGCTATTTTTCTTTTCTCAAGAAATATCAACTCCTTATGATAGAGTAAAGCAAGTGCAAGAGTGGGGAAATTAGTTGACCAGGTGAACTGTTGGTCCAGGGAGCAAGATGAAAGGTTTTCCTTCTTTGCAAATGGCTCTATGTAGCCTTGACTCCTTCTCAACTGATAAGAATAGTTATTGAAGCAACAAAGATGAGTCATGTAAAGCTGCCATATGGCATACCGAGCAGTTTGAGGAAAAGGATTCCTATTATCTTATGAAAAAGTACCTTTTGTTTGTCCATGACATCTTAGCTCTCCTGAAGCGGACCATGCTAATCTATGCTCCCTGAAGCAATCTGGAATTTTGTAAGACTTTGCATTTCTGCTGAAATCGGCAGAGGTGCTACACAGTTTCTACCGATTCACTGTTTAATTCCAAGTTGTTGGGATCTTGCAAGTTTCCTAAATGTGTTTTGGGGGAAAAAAGAAATAATTATGTGTAAAATGGCATATGTCATCTTGCTGGGATATTGGAGGAGATAGGTTTCCTCCTTAGCAGCTGCAATATGTGGATGGTGGATGAAAACCACATCTTACTGGTTCACAATTTGCAGGAATACACTGAGCTAGGAGAAACCAGTGTCCTAGAAGAAGGTTTCATCAAGATTTCTCACATCACTTTTATTATTTTTCTTCTCCATCTCCTTTCTCTCTGCACAAAGTTTAAACATTTTTCCATTGATGTGAGAAAATTGTGGAACTGCTATGTACAAACTTATAATACAAATTGAATAGGGATTTTGACATAATGTTTGTGTTAAATCCCACTCCTGAAGTTGCTGTCTGATTCTGGTGGTGTGCTAGTATGTGTTTTCCACTAACTCCACTCCCTCTAAAAGGAGCTATCAGTATGAAATTGTGAGAGGAGTATCACAAAACCTCTTATGAGTATGGGTGCAAATTATTTCTCTTTGCTACTTCATTTTCTCCATTCCATGCCCTGAGGCTGATCTGAAAGATTGGAATAAACCTCATAAATGGCATAATATTTTTTTACTGACAAAACTGTTAAGCTTAGAGGGCACATATCCCACAGAACACTTTATCCCACGGAAGACTTCACAAATCCCATGTTTAGTCTGACATGAGGCCAATGCTTTTGACTTCTAAGTGCAAACCAATGGTAAGTAGTGCATGCATCCTCTGAACCATGTAGCAGAATCATGCAAAAATAAAAGGTGAATGTGTGATAACAGAAATAAAAGGAATGAGAGCTCGGATTGACTATGAGGGAAAAATGCCAACCACATTTTTTAATTGTTATAATTAACCTTTTATTATTTTGAAATATATCAGAGTTTTAATGTAAAGAAACCATGGGACATAGCATTAATAGGGCTGTAGGTCAAAGTCAGTTTCAAATTCAGAATGTGAATTTTCAGGTGTTGCCTGTTTGACTTTTTCAAGGACTCATCTTCCAGGTTTTGTGCCATGACAGCACTAAAAGGTTTGGTGATACCAGCACCACAAGATGGTGCTGATGGCTGTCTGTCTGGACACGTTATTTAGGTATGATGGAGATCAGACGTGAGGACTTCTTACACAGTCAGGCATGCAAACTATGCATACTCAAGAAGAGATCAGCCAGAGGTCTTTAATACCTATGAGACCCTGACTACATGAGCACTGAGGAGAAATTGCCAGGCAGACTTTGGAAACAGAACTATAACCCATAATTTGATGAGTCTAGAAGATCCTGAACATTGGCTTAAACTCAGGTAAGAAGCAGTAAGATATTAAAAAGCGTCTCACTTACCAGAGTCAGAAGACTGTTTAATTACTCCCATTTGGGGGTGGATTTTGGTCACACTGTTGTGATTCTACTGATCTCCATATATTTGTTTCTTTCTGTTCTCCCCAGCCCTCCATAAGCTGGATTAAAGTCTAGTATGATTGATACATGGAAAAGGTTGAATTCATCAAGCACCAGATTGGGGTCAGAAGGAATTTCCATTAAAAGCAAACTGGAAATAACCTGAGAAAGCCTGGAGGAGGAGCTGAGGGGGAAGAAAGAGGGGGCTGAACAACAAAATATTTCTCCAGAGCATTTGGAATGGATCACTCTCATATTAAAACTATAAGCAAACCACTCTGACATTGCAATTTGGATTACTTTATTCCAATATAGTTTCTGAAGTACTCTGCTATTCTTTCTTAAGACATGCAATGTAGCATGGAGGGGCCATAATGTCAGGACTCATTTTGCTGAGGGAAAGAAAATGTCAGGACACAGAAATGTGCAGGGGAAATTAAGACAGAAGGCACCTGTGTTTTATCCATTTCCACTGGAAGCAAGAAGCTGAAACCACTCCTTTTATTGGAGGGTGAAGGGAGGAAGTATTTGTTTTTCTTAATTTTTAGATAATTGCTTTCATCAGCTTGGTTTTAATAGTTTTCTTACCCTTTAGCCAGGTAAGTCTTAAATAAATATAAAGCCTTTAGTTGCAATATTGGTATGTGACACATTCATTTGAAAGAGCAATGCACAATCCCGTTAAAGCTCACTCGCTGTTTTATTTTCCTCCACAGAAACTGTACCTTAGACAGGAGACATATGTGGAGCGAGATATGCCAAGCTGACCTAAACTGACACAAGTTCATCGACTAACGATGCTGATGTAGTGTGCACTAGATGAGAAACCAGCTATCAAATACAAATAAAATATTGTCTCTTCAATTCTACATAGTCATCCTTACACCAGTTTCATGGCCAACTCAGCAAATCAGCCAAGGAAGGGATTTCCCAGTATCATGATCTAATGTGGTCATTGTGGTTTAGTATCTGTAAATGCAGGAGAGCACAGTTGAGAATATAGCCTACATGAGAACAAAGAGGCACTGTTAAGGCCACTTGGTGAAAGAAAACTGTGAAGTTCTTGATGTAGTTCACTTTAAATCATAACCACAAACCAGATTTTTTCTATTGCCTTTTCCATTGTCAGTGGGGAATTTCAACCAGGGTACTTCCTGGATGCTCCAGGGACCAGTTTTTGCTGGAATGTCTATTCTATACTGCACAAGCATGGCAAGGACTTTGTATGAATGGCCTTTTGCATCTAGAGCATGTGGAAGCAGGGGTTAGAGACAAGTTAATACTTGTTTGATATTATCATGTGTTATCACCATGGGATGTAGAGTTAAGAAAGTATCTAAAAATATTCTGTTACCACCTGGCATTTTCTGGCAGAGTAAAATGTTGAATTTGGCCAGTATAAGAACTGCACAGAGAGAGTTCAACATTCTGAGATTCAACAAGTGCTGCACTATCTATCTGAAATGTCTTTGGTACTGTATACATATCTCAAGTGGAAAAGCCGGGGGTGGGGAAGAAGAAATAGATTTGGAACTTCGAAGATTATCATTACTGGTTTTAATTTGTCTGCAGAAGGAATTTAAGTAAACAGAAACAGAAGTACGAATTGAAAAAGATGCAGTACGTTAAAACCACGTACTATCGAACACTGGCTGTTTTCTCTCAAAAATGCAATAAATCAGTGACTGATGAAACCAAAAAGCTCAGTTTACAGATCAGATTAAGCAGTCAGTACAAATTTATTGCTTTTGGATTAAAAGTAATCACGCAAGATTTGTAATCAACAGAAGAAAAAGAAAATGTGATGCCTGTAACCAGAAAGGAGGTGAATTAATTGCTACATATGTTTATGCACCCTTAGTGACACTAATAATTTCTGACACACAGGTATCAGGTCACAGATGTTATTTTTTTTCCAGTATTTCTACCTACACACACACTTTTGGTTTTAAAATGAAAAACTCCTTTCTGGCAAAGTTAGTATTGAAGAGAAAAAGCATAATGTTTCATTTTAAAGTCTGATAGGAAGCCAGTTTAGGGACATGACTGCAGCATATTATGCTGTGAACTTGGAGACCTCAGCTGTGGAATGAAACAATCTGGATTCCTCAGCCCCCTACTCAGCGCAGGGGAAGGGTGGGTCTCCATTGCTTCACTTTCAGCGTCCCTGGCAAGGAGATCCTGGAGCAGCCTTCCTCTTGGCTCTGGGGAAAAGGGCCGAGCAGTGTCAGCCTTTGGAGAGGAGGAGCAGTGATCATCAAAATGCATTAAATTAAATAATCAAGTTAATGAGAAGAAAGGCTGATACAAAACGGGGAGACAATAACTGGCACAAGCAGATGGTCATGCTACACATCTTATATATAAGGAGACAGTATGTCTCTTGATGGAAGGAAGTTTTCGAGGAGATTTACACTCCTACACTTTACTTTCATAGGTAAATAGGTGTGATATTTTTTCTGGTTCCTGCTTGACTTCTGTTAATAGGGAGATATGCTGTCTAATAAGCAGATATCAGTGTTAAATTTAGAGGGGGGAAATTAAAATTGTGTTTGTTTGTTTAACTCAAAACAAAGGGGAGTGTATGAGGGAATAAGCTTATGTTAATGTTGTATTAAGGCTCCACTGAGAGACTAGTAGACATAAACAAATGAGTTCTGCCTGAAATGAAATTCAGCAGGTGACTATTAGAGAGTTCAGATTTTCCCATTGGGTTGCAACTTCTGTTATGGAAACTGAGAACATAAATGTACAACTACTTGGGAATTCATGAATCTGATTTAGCTCTGTGTGATTTATTAAGAGCTGGAAATTGAAACAATTCTACTGACTGGCTTATTTTGATTGGGGGTGTGAAATTCCTTCCCTGGGTTTAAAAAGTATTTGAAAAATGTAAGGTAGAGAAAGAATAGCTCAAGCTTTGATGTTGTCAGGAGAGAAGCCCATTTAACTGTGATTCTGTACCAATAAAATTAGATTACACATCAAAAGCACCAAGTGAATTAGCTTTTAAAATCAGTTTATTGTGAGAGAGAATGGCATGTCACTCTCCTGAGCTACATGACCAGATCACTGGAGCCGGAGGAACAACCCCTGTTTGAGATGTTTTCACTGAGGTGAATTGCAGCTAGCTTGGAGAAAACTATCTGGGTTTTGGGGGTTTTGGGGGGTTGATTTGGTTTTGTTTGGTGTTGGTTTTTTTCTAATCTGTTTCAATTGAAATCTCTGGCTTCCTTCAGAAGGAATAGTAAAAACTCCAGAAACCTCTCATCTGGAATGCAGGGCAACTTTTTAGTTTGACTTTGTTAATAACCTAGGTAAAACCAATACTGCTAGGAAGGAGTTATGACCACTGTATTGTGGTACCATGACGGAGGATTTGAAGAAAAATTGAACTCCAATGCTTGGGTATGAACCAGATCCTCTAACCCAGGTTACAGAATTTGCTTAGGGACTAAAGCTTAGCTTGATGTTGCAGCAGGTCCCTGGGAAATCCCCTCTGAAAAACCAGCGTGGTCCTCTCTGTATCTCAGGAGCTCAGCAGTCACTTGCAAAACAACACAAACAGGAATTATGGTCCTCTCTGTATCTCAGGAGCTCAGCAGGCACTTGCAAAACAACAAAAACAGGAATTAAACCAAAGTTCTGAAAGCAGAAAAACTACTAAACAGACCATAAGGTGAAGAGCAAGATGATAGACATGTTTTATTGTTTCCTTTTATCAGAAAATATCACAGAAATTATTTTCAACTGATTTATGGGAATTCACATCACAGGCCAGAACAGTTAAGTTATAAGTTAAGTTATAAGTTATATATATAAGTTAATACGGACTTGAAGCGTATTATTGTTATTCATTCCCTGGCCTCAAGTATTCTGCCAGTTGATGGGCCCTCCACTTGAAGATGGTCATCCTTGGGTCTTGCAACTCTCAAACTACGGAGCTGGATTCTGCTGCTGAAGTAGCACTCTGAAAAAAACAGTGAATATAACATTTATAGATATAGATAGATATATATGCACATAATATTGCACAAAGTAATCTAGATCAAAACAGATGCAAGAAATTCAGTGCATACATGTCAATTGTTACAGCAGGTCTGCTGACTTGGAACCAAAATGGAATAACAGACCTTTTGCTTCCACATTTATATTTGTGCCAAGATATTTGTATCAGCAGCCTTAAAAGAAAAATAAACTTGTTTTTATTAATATACTGATTACAGTAAAAAAACAGCATTCATTTGTGTTACCACATAGAGACCCATGCTGACAGCACTTGATCTGCCATTCTAGGAGCTGCACAAACAGTTACTGAAAGTTCACAAAAGATCTATTTGGAAATGTGTTTGGGATTATGTGGCCTTTCACCACAATTTGTTCCAGAGAATGGAGGGAAGGCTGGGGCCCGCTTCATTTGTATGTGCTGTAACAACCAAATCCACTTCAAGAGATGTGCTGCTTCAAGTGCATTGGTGAGGTTAAAACATACATAGGTTTAATTTGCTCATGTAAAGAAGCCCAAGCCCAGTCCTAGATCCACAGGCTTGGCTAGCTAAGGGGCCAGAGGACAATGGGTGGGACAAAGTGAAGAACTGGAGTCCACAGTTAACAGAGGAGAGCTGAGGATACTTGGCCTCAGATTTAACATTTAACTAGGTTACAGTATGACTTGTTGAAATCCTGGGACTGCTCAAAGCAGTGAAGTTAAGGCTTTGCATAAGTGTTTTCAGGAATGATGCCTGAGCTGTCTACCCAGCGTCACAGAGGAAATCGGTAGCAGTGTTGTGAATTGAACCCAGATTTCCTGAACTTCCACTCAGTCCCTCAAGCAGATGACTAGGCCTCTTCCTTCAGAGGGAAAATGCTACTTTAAAATAAACGCAGAATTTCATGTGGTTTAGCATAATATTAAGAATATTTTGAAAATTTGTTGAAGCGCATTTTTTCCTTATGGGCACTTTTACACTATTTTCTACCAACAAAAAGCTTCTTTAACTCTACAGTTGCGTGGTTTCTGACCTAACATATCAAGAGGCAACACTGCTTGAAACTCTTTCATTAGCAGCTTGAGAGCAGTGGCTTGCAACTCTCAATCTTCCTGAAGAACTTAATTCAAGCAAGCTAAAAAATATGCTGAATAAACAAGTGAAATATTTGGAAAGATAAAATATTTCAAATACTAGCAGATGAAACAGTTCTTGTGAAAAAATAAAAAGCCTTAGGAACAACAACAACAAAAAGATCCAGTTTGTTATATCATAATTACATTATTGCCTCAGAACAATCTATTTTCTTTCTGAGAATATTTTCAAGCAGTTGTTTTGAGCAATTTTCCTCATATGAATAATCAGGCTTTTGAAGCATGACTCCAGTGTAAGGTCAAAGTTGTTTTTTATGTTCTCCAAGCAGCTGAATTGCTCTCTGCTTATGTAATACAGATGTCAAGCTGCTTGAAATACTTGTGCACTTTTGTGACTGCTAAGAAAAAGAAGCAAGTACTCTCTACAGCATTTGGTTTTGTAGATTTGAAATTTCATTTCTCATTTAAAATTAATTTGTAAGTGTAACCAAGCTCATGCTTGTGCAAAAACTGCCTTCCTCATAAACAAATGCACTAATTGCTAAGCTTTTAGCAATGACTTTCTGTTAACATTTACCTATGCTTACAGTGAGGTGACAACATTTCTCAATTTTTGGTGAGCAAATTTCAGGCAATTTGGAGTCTTACCTGAAATACCTGGCAACTGAAAGTTTGGTTTTTGTCTTATGAAACACATACAGGTAATTCTGATCTGAGAGAATGAACTTTGGTCCCACTCACACTGTGTAGGCTTTGTACCATTGAGATTATATAAGTTTTGTCTTTTAAAAGACACAATAATAATGACAAGATTAGGAGTAACAGGGATAGTGTACAACATGTTTCAGCTGTGGAGAGCAGGAGAGGAATGTCAGATATATGGGCTGGGCTATATCCCCTGACTTTGCGTAAGCTTTATAGTTTGCCTGTCATAGACCATAACCAAATTTACAGCACAGCTTTAGGGATGGGCTTGTACAGCCTGTGTATGCTGGGGCAATGCAATGTCTACATGACCAGAACACTTAATCGAAGATAATTATCACTATTGTTAGGGGTCCAGACCCAGCCTCTGGCAAATTGCCATGTAATAGTGATTAGACTGTTCCCAGTCACACAGGGCTATTCACTATATCGCATAGAATTACTGGCTTAGATTTCCACTAGCTCAAGGATCTTTGCACCGGTGTCTGCTCTTCTGTGGAGATAAATATGTTTTGCAGTAAGACAGTAAATATTTTTCCCTCTCTTCCCAAGCAAAGAAATTCTAGAAAAACAGAACTAAGAAGTTTTCCAGAGTCTCGTAGATATCACTAGTTAGAGCCGGGAATAGAAAAGCAGTATACTGGTAGAGTCACAGAGCTTTCAGCTACACACACACACAAAAAAATAAAGCCTCCTTATTTTTCATTAGTAGAACAAGAGTGTGTTGTGTGAACCATACATCCATATTAACAGCACCTCCACCTGTTTTGATGGTAGAAATTTGATCTAAACAATGTAATTGTAAATTACACCTTCTCAAGAGGACCTAAAAGTCACCTTTTGCCAGAGGCCTGTACATTTAATCTTGTCAACAATCACAGAAATTGGAGTTGCTTTGGTAATCTGTTTTATTCACCTTTGCCTCATCTTCCTCTTCACATGAGTTTGACTTTGACAGGAAAGTAAGGAATTTGAATTGGAAACTGCTGCTGCCAGATTTCTCAGTGTTGTAATTTGGGTGGTTCCTGTCCTCTTTCTAGTTAATATTCAGCTCAAAATGCATCTTCAATGGCACACAAATTCTCCCTTTTCATTTGGGAAGTAACAACGCATCAGAAGAGTTTAATTTCATCACAAAGAATCTTATTTAGCAAGGTGCATGCTCACAAAAAAATGTCTACATTTGGTAGCTGAATTGGAATTAAACCAGAATATCTGAACCATATATTTCCATTTTGGACAAAACATAATCTTTTCCATTTTCTTTAAAGACATTTCTTTGGAAACCAGATTTCTTAATAAACTGAGCTTTCCTAACAAAAGGTTGCAACTCTAACAGGAAAGTTGTATTTGTATAAAAGCCTAAAATATGGCTCGTTTCTTAGTAGATGATGTACAGAAGGCAGTATCTGTCCACTTTGGGAAGTCCAAAGAAATACAATCTGCTATAGTCAAAAGTAGCCTTCAGGCTGTAGAAGGAAACTAACTTCAGGAACAAAAAATTGACCCAGCAGGTGCAATGACAGAATTACAGAAGAAACAAACTCACAACTTGAGAAAACAAAATCAGTTAGAGATGGAGGATAGGGACATATGGGTGGATATTCTGAAGGAATATCTACAGAGACAGGGAGAGAATCAAAATGAAAATAGAAAAGGAAGTGTGACAGTAACACTGCCTTAATTTATACCTTGAAATGAGATGCGCCCACATTTAAGAGCTTGAATTCTTTGTATGTCAAATACAAGGAATATTGAAATTAGCTTCCTAGGTAGTTGCCTAGAATAAAACTAAATATGGCTTGAAGTATCTGTGAAAATTAGTCTTTGGGAGAGTCCAGCTGTGAGAAAGAAACATACTATCAGCACTAATAGGCTGATGATGTAAACTGCTTAATGGTATTTGTTGCTATAATCTTTGTATCTATGGAGGGAAACCGCAGCAGAATAGACTAAATTAAATTGGACAATCAGAAAAGAATTGATGAAAACTAAGGTGATAGAAATGAAAAAGAATATGTGCTCAAGACATTTAAAGGCAACAGAAATGACAGTTCAGGTGGTGATTTGAGAATTGTTGGGTTTAAGAAAGCTGTTTGGTTATACTAAGTGAGAAAGCAGACTCTGATGCTGCCAGAAGCAAGAACAGAGAGAGCAGAAATATTTAGAAGGGTGAAATGGAGGACGATATTTGAGTCAAACATCTCATTAAAAGAAGACAATTGGGAGGGGAATGGAAAAGCAGAGAGAGTGTCTTTTTCTTTTCAAAGCAAACAAAAAGTTAATACGATATAAAGGAATGAAACAAAAATATGCTGAAGAAAAGCCAAAACTTTAAAGGGAACTTATGTTCCCATATTTATGAGATTGTATCATGAATACAATTTGAGCAGTGATATTTACCACTAAACACAGAACTTTAAATTATAGTTCTTCAAAATGTTTTCCAGTGCTTTACATTTCCGGTAATGGAAAATGTTATCCTTCATTAAAGACCAGATAGACAGTCAGTATTTTCCATCACCATCTATTTTCTACTAGGTCTATATTATAATTTAACAGCATTCTTGATCTTCATTTTCCCATCAGTCCTGAAGAACTATACCAATTTTCCCTTCTATATTTTCATTAGTATGGAAAAGACTTATTTCCTCTGAGCAGAGTCCAAGCTCAAATTACTAGCTAAAACTCTAAGTACAAAAATGGGAGGTAAGGAATAGACATGGCTCTTCTGTGCTCCTCTCTCACCTCAAGTCAGGCTGACAATAGAAACATACATTTATGAAGTCTTTCCATAAATATCTCTAGCTGTGACTATCGTGTATTCTGTCTCTGCTTATTAATCCTATTAAAGTATCATCTCATGAGCCCTAGTTCATATGAATTCTACATTGACTTAAGTGCAAAGAGGCACTTGCTTTGGGAAAGTCTCTTCTCCAGACAATTTCAAGGAAACTAGAGACAAAAGGGAAGATTAAATTTAACAGTGACAGACTCCCAGGAATTACAGTATGTGTGTTGCCTCACAAAACGAGTCCTGATGCTTCAACTACATTAATTCTGTCTTTCCTTGAGCACAACACATTGCAATCAGCATACGAGTTCTTCAGTAAACTGCCACTCTTTATGCTACCTCGGCTGCTTAGCCACTGTACGTCATCAATGCAGGCATGTTTTTGCCCTGTCAATCGCAGAAAATGTGTAGCACATGAAAACCACTCTCACAGGCTAACAGGGTCCAGAACATGACACACAAATGGTAAATTATACTGGCTGCTATAGTGGCTCCCTGACATAAACATCTAGTTTTATCTCAGTTTTGGGCATGAAGTAAAGCAGTGGTTCTGAATTAAGTTCATTATACCATCAACAGCGTTGCCTTTTGAGTGCCTCCAGTGGAAAATTGTGCTTGCTTAAGTTCAGGTACCTATTATAGGAGAACTGACCTAAACTAATAGGTGGCAGATTCAAACACAAACAAGACAAACCATAGAAAAAAAAAAAAAAAGAAAAAAAGAAAAAAAAATATTCTATTTCTTCATATATTACCTAGCTGAGCTGTGGAATTCTTTGTGCATCGTAAGAGTTCACATGGATTCAGAAAGCAACAAGTAAAGGCCTAGAATAAAAAGCCCACTGAAGGCCATTAAGTGTAAGAACATTAGGGAAGTCTTAGGCGACCTCTCAGTTACAAATTGTTGGAGACTGAGATTCCTGGGGGGAAGTATCCCTATACACCCATTTTTATGTTCTTTCCTACACATTGGTCAGGATAAAAGAAAGACTTTTGAACAAAGCTTTGCTGTCATCTAGGAAGGCAACTGTTATGTAAGAGAAGTTCTCCAATGGTGAATATTCGCGTGAGGGGAAAACGTCTAGTCAAGTAAAGTGACCCCTTCCTGTCCTCTGCTATATTTTATAATTGGCTGATTTCACAGTGTTCAGTTTCCTAATACAGTTCCTGTAAGGTAATAAACAACTTCTTTGGTAACATTTAAAGACAATGAACTAAAGATCCTTGTTTCTAGGTTGGTAGTTAAACTAGCCTTTTAGGGATACCATCACCAAGCAGAACTGTGCCATCTGCTACTCTCTGACCAGCTTTGCTTTTCCTTCTCTGGTCTGCTCACTTGCTTTTATTGCTGCAAATGCCCATAAGCAAGCTGCCTAAGTGGGTGCAAGTGAGTACAAGAGGGTATGAAGCCATAAGGGACACGATCAGAGAGAAATGTAATATCAGCTCAGAATAGAAGGTGCTGGTGTAAAGAGATTCTCATACTCCAATTTTCTTTTCTTTGTTTCATTTGTGGTGTCTAAAGACAAAGCTTGAAACAGGAATAGAATTCACTTCTGTTGGATATCCCCTTCACTTCATTCCTAAATTAGCTCAACTGTTTTATACATTATTCACACAGTTAATTGCAGGCATTCCCAAGACTTAACTAGATTAGTCACCTGTGTTTGTCTGTTTGATTGATTGTCCTTTTTTATAGCTTTTAGTTAGGTTTTACATAGCAAGATGAAAAACAAAAAATAATATTATAAAGCATATTCCAGGAACTAAAAATAGGTTACAGCATGTATTAAGTCACAAGAAGACCTCTGTAGAGTTACAGGATTTCTATAAGCTGACACACATAAAGTGTGTTTGTCCTTTTGTCTTCTAGAGAGTTAAGATGATTAAGTTTTTTTATCTGGCATGCCTTTTCACTATTGAATCTGCATGAAACCTCCCTAAATTCTCTTTATGTCTTTCCAAAAAATAAAATGAGCTTTTTTAATGCAGTCTTTTTTATTGTCTGGAATATGTTTTCATTTTCTAAGTGCTTTTCAGGGTTGCAATTCATTAACTAAGAAAGTTTTGGTTACAAGTACAAATCTCAAGAAATGAACCCAAGTGAGTAGAGTGAGCATCCACGTACGGCACGTCCTTTTGAAATCTGAGATCCTTCTAACCGATTTCACTCTAGATGCTGGTTTTGAATCCTATAATGTGAACTTCTTCCCTTTGGCAAAGTCAAACCGACAAATGATGTCACTGAAATGAAACTCCAGCATGTGTAAGCATGGAATTTCTATTACTGCCCCCTTTAACTCAAAGGAAGTTTTTTTGCAACAGAGCCAGGAATGGACCCACACACAGTACAGAGGAAAGTTGAAGCCGTATATTCTGCTTTTCCCGTGAGTGGTTTTGTGCATGAAATTTTGTGATTAAAGGTCAAATGGAGAATCTGTGTAAAAACTGGATAAGAACTAGGCAAGCTCACCTATCGCACATGCAATTCTCTCCTTGCTTGAAATACTGCCTGTGAGAACAGACAGCGTGGGAACTGTCCAGGCAGAAACTGGGAATCCTCACTGCAAGACTGGGGCACACCTTGCTGTCCTGCTGTTAAGCACAATCACTCTGATCTCAGTTGTCCATGGACTCCTCTCACAGATCCTTTACTGTTGCAGACTCAGCAAAGAAGTACATGACAGTATTCCTATCTGCACATATCTACACATGCCTAGGTCACAGTCTACGGTATTCATTTTTGGCAGTGGTAAAGATGGGGTGTCAGACAGAGGCGATGGTCAGATATCTGGGGAACCAAAAGGACTTAACTTCCTACAGCAGTTTTGAATTGTTGAATTCAGGCTGGGGTCTTGAGCTTTTTGTTCCTTCACCGTTAAGCTCCCATCCAGCCTACCAAGGCAGTAATTGAAGCAGCATTTTTGGCTAAAGTGTTTGGACAACAAACTTCCTTATGGTACTTGGAAACCTTGTTATCAAGGACTAAATTGAAATTCAAAAATCTGTTAGAGGAACTAGGAAAGAAAACTCCCAGTTTGCTAGTGAGTACGTTCCCACTGAAGCAAGGTTGAGCTCCACAGACGCTGGGGGAAGAGGTAAGCTTAAACCAAGAACAGTGCCCTGAGGTCAAACTGAAGAGAATATTCAGCCACCCTCATAGCAGAGTGTTGTCTGAACATGTTCAATACTTTATAATACTGAACACACTCTATATTTTAAAAGAATACCCTAAAGCTTAAGTCTATGCACTCAAATGTTTGCTGCACTTTTTATCTTTGCATATTTTTGAAGAACAACAGCATTAACTGTATTTCAGTAATGAATTTAGATGTAGCTAATCAGTTCATTATGCAGTAAGCTTGGCGTTTAAAATCCTTGAGTGTGCCAGCCTAATTTTGGCAGTTAATTTTCCTCTTTAGTGCATTTTTACTATTTCTTTTCAAACCAGCTCTCCAGATATACAAGTTCCCCAAATGTTACTTCCAGTGTAAATTATCAGCCTTTCCACATTTATTTATTGGAGATCAGGCTTTGTAAAACATCCCTGCATAAAAGGAGAAATAAAACTCTGTGAGCTGCAGAAAAGACATATTTAAACTTTATGTCTTAGCAGCATATTGGGGCGAAGCAAGAAAATATTTGTGGAAACTTTCTTTGCTTGGAAATGGAAAGAAATTATAATTTCAGTAATACCTCAAGGAGGGAAGAGGAAAGTTTCTTTCAATATTCCTTTGGAAATTAGAAAACGCTATTTTCAACCTGCTCCTTACTATTCTCTAATGTCTATAGGAGACAACTAATATGTTGTATTCTAAAACTGTTTTCCCTTTTTTGGTGACTAGTAATAATTTCCGTAGCATAAAGATGCTAGAGTTCTTTATCGAAGGTTCTTGGTGGAGCTGGCTACTTTCTTAAAGGCATGGGTGGCACTGTCCATATGAGATACAGATGGGTGTAAAAGGAAGACAGATTGGCCAAGGAGATTATCTGGACCCAAAAGAATGTTTTGTCATATCCTTGTTTATTGTTTTGAGCAAATAAGGAACATCTGTGTTTAGAGAAAAGTTGATCATAGTGCAATTAGTTCAAATATATATTTTTAATTTATCTTCCACCCTTTCTAGATGTTAAGAATAACATACAGATGATACAGTGTAAAAATTCAGCTAAGGTGTAAACTCTCAGAAAAATGCTGTACAGGCTTAGACACTGTATAGTTAGAATGATCTCAGTATTTATCATGGAATGCTGTTACTTTGCTGGAAGCACTCAGGAGTAAAATAAAAAGGAAAAATACAGAAACTGTAATACATTTCCCTTCTTGGGGGATTTCTCCCCCCCCAAAAAAATGGTTTCAGATTTACATTTTATAATTCCACATAATAAGGCTTATCTAAAACTCAGGCTGTAAGTGTACTGCTATTTGTAGAATTGACACAAACATATGATCTCATTGGCATCACAGAGACATGGTGGGGTGGGTCCTATGACCAGAGTGTTGGAAATAATACATTTCCCTTCTTGGGGGATTTCTCCCCCCCCAAAAAAATGGTTTCAGATTTACATTTTATAATTCCACATAATAAGGCTTATCTAAAACTCAGGCTGTAAGTGTACTGCTATTTGTAGAATTGACACAAACATATGATCTCATTGGCATCACAGAGACATGGTGGGGTGGGTCCTATGACCAGAGTGTTGGAAAGGAGGGATACAGACTCTTTAGGAAGGACAGGCAGGGGAGACGAGGAGGGGGTGTTGCCCTCTATGTCAGTGACCAGCTGGAGTGCATGAAGCTCCACCTGGGGATGGATGAGGAGCCGACTGAGAGCCTATGGGTCAGGAGTAAAGGGAGACATTATAGTGGGGATCTGCTACAGGCCACCCAACCAGGAAGACCGAGTGGTCTTCAGGGCTTGTGAATGTGAGGCTGTGCGTATGTGTCTATAGAGATCCTCATCCACTTGCAGGGCATAAGCTAGCCAGGAGGTTTCTGGAGTGCGTGGATAGTAACTTCCTTCTCCAAGTGGCAGAGGAGCTCTGGTAACTGTGAAATGGTGGAGTTCAAGATCCTTAGGGCAATGACGAGGGAACACAGCAAACCCAGTACCCTGGACTTCAGGAGAGCAGACTTTGACCTCTTCAGGGATCTGCTTAGTAGAGTACCATGGGATAAAGCCCTGGAGGGAAGGGGGCCCAAGAAATCTGGTTAATATTCAAGCATCACCTCCTCCAGGCTCAGAAGCGATGCATCCCAAGAAAGAGGAAGTCAGGCAAAAAATGCCAGGAGGCCTGCATGGATAAACGAGGAACTGCTGGACAAACTGAAAAACAAGAAGGAAGCCTACAGAGGGTGGAAGCAAGGATGGATGGGTAGCCTGGGACAATACAGAGAAATTGTCTCAGCAGCTAGGGATCAGGTTAGGAAAGCTAAAGCCCTTATAAAATTGAATCTGGTCAGGAACATAAAGGGCAACAAGAAAAGCTTCTATAAGTACATCAGGGATAAAAGACAAGGGAAAATGTGGGCCCTCTCAAGAAGGAAACAGGAGACCTGGTTACCCAGGATATGGAGAAGGCTGAGGCACTCAATTACATCTTTGCCTCAGTCTTCACTGGAAAGGGTTCAAGCCACACTGCCGAAATCACTGAAGGTAAAGGCAGGGACTGGGAGAATGAAGTACCGTCCACGGTAGAAGATCAGGTGCGAGACCATCTAAGGAACCTGAAGGTGCACAAGTCCATGTGACCAGAGGAGATGCATCCGCTGGCCCTGAGGGAATTGTCAGACATAGTTGCTAAGTCACTGTCCATCATATTTGAGAAGTCATGTCAGTCTGGGGAAATATAACCCTCATTTTTAAAAAGGATAAAAGGAAGACCCAGGGAACTACAGACCAGTGAGTCTCACCTCTGCGCCCGGCAAGATAATGGAGCAGATCCTCCTGGAAACTATGCTAAGGCACATGGAAAATAAGGAGGTGATTGGTGACAGCCAACATGGCTTCACTAAGGGTAAATCTGGCCTGACAAATGTAGTGACCCTCTATGACAGAGCTACAGCATTGGTAAATAAGGGAAGAGCAACTGATGTCATCTACTTGGAATTTTGCAAAGCATTTGACATTGTCCCACATGACATCCTTGTCGCTAAATTGGAGAGAAATGGATTTGACAGAAGGAGCACTCAGTGGATAAAGAATTGACTGGATGGTCACACTCAAAGTGTTGTGGTCAATGACTCAATGTCCAAAGTGGAGACCAGTGATGAGTGGTGTTCCACAGGCATCGGTATTGGGACCAGTGTTTTTAAACATCTTTGTGGACAGTGGCATTGAGTGCACCCTCAGCAAGTTTGCCAAAGACAGCAAGCTGTGTGGCATGGTTGACACGCTGGAGGGGAAGGGATGCCATCCAGAGGGACCATGACAGGCTTGAGAAGTGGGACTGTGCAAACCTCATGAAGTTCAACAAGGCCAAGTGCAAGGACCTGCATGTGGGTCGGGGCAATCCCAAGCACAAATACAGGCTGGGTGGAGAAGGGATTGAGAGCAGCCCTGACAAGAAGGACTTGGGGCTGCTCATGAGCGATAAGCACAACATGAGCCAGCAATGTGCAACTGCAGCCCAGAAAACAAACCGGATCCAGGGCTACATCAATAGAAGTGTGACGAGCATGTCGAGAGAGGTGATTCTTCCCCTCTACTCCGCTCTCATGAGACCCCGTCTAGGGTACTGCATCCAGCTCTGGAGTCCTCAGCAGAGGAATGACATGGACCTGTTGGAGCAAGTCCAGAGGAGGGCCATGAAGATGATCAGAGGGCTGGAGCACCTCCTGTATGAGGACAGGCTGAGAGAGTTGGGCATTTTTACCCTAGAGAAGAGAAGGGTCCGGGGAGACCTTATAGCAGCCTTCCAGTACTTCAAAGGGGTCTATAGGAGAGATGGGAAGGGACTCCATCAGGGAGTGTAGCAATAGGATAGGGGGTAATGGCTTTAAGCTGAAAGAGGGTTGATTTAGACTGGAAGGAAGAAATATTTTACTGTGAGGGCGGTGAGACACTGGAACAGGTTGCCCAGAGAAGCTGTGGCTGCCCCATCCCTGGAGGTGTTCATGACCAAGTTGGATGAGGCTTTGAGCAACCTCGTCTCGTGGAAGGTGTCCCTGCCCATGGCAGGGGGGTTGGAACTAGATGATCTTTAAGGTCCCTTCCAACCCAAACCATTCTATGATTCTATACATTCAGTACCTGAACCATCTCAAAATGGAAGTTATTTGTTGTAAACAAATTTATTTTGAGCTATCTAGAATTAGCATCCATCAGCACTGGGCAGGCAAATGCCATATAGGGTTTTCAGGAGACCTCTGTCTATGAGGACAATGAGATGCCATGAAGGACACCTTCTGGTACTGGGTGCCCATGTTGTAGGAAAGTGACTGGAGCCCGGGGCATTCTTGTCCATTGATAATTGACAGACTTGTAAACATATACAGTCGTATGTGTCTGTCCAAACATACCCTGTCTGGAACAAACTGTCCAAATATAAACAAAAATGAGTAATGTTAGCCAATTAAAAAAAATAAATCATCATTGCAGGTTTCTGAAATAGGTTTCAGTGGCTCTTACAACTTCTGTGATTCCTGAGTCAGAGTGCTTTTCAAAAATTCCCTTTTTTTCCTTTGCTGTCTTCCAAGAAAAAAGTGATCCAAAATATATCTCTTCAGATTACTTCAAAGTATTGATTTCTGTTGTATCTGAGCAGCTCTGGGGGCATAGAAAGGCACAGCAGAAGGCTTCAATGATAAAATGGCTGTTCAACTGTCAGCATTTAGAGTATCCCTCTGTCCAAGAACAATTATGAGGAAAAAATAATATGTTGCATGGTTGGGCAATAAGCATAGTGCTGCACTAATTTCTGTACTTTTTTCTGTATGGGACAGAGTTTGGTTAGGAGTGCAAGTTCTCAAGGTTGGCTGAGATTTCTTCTTCTTCTGAGGGGAGAGTACTTACGCTAATAAAATTGGCAGGGAGAGGAAATAAGTTACTTTTTCCTATTTAATCACCAAAACTGATAATCCAAATTTTTACTGCTTCTATGTCAGCTAGATGATACCGTTAGATTTCTGCCATAAAGACTTCCTGTGCTCTCTGAAGACTTGTAATGACTTTGACTTTACCCTGTTAATATAATGGCGATTTTCTGATTTGTGCTGGGAAGATTTTAATGGAAAGAAACAATTACATATCTGCATAAGATCCTCATCTTAATCTAGATTCAGTACATAAATAATCTACATTCATACAAAAGCATGTACTATAAATGCTGGAACAAAAAAAAAACATGTTCTATAATGGTGTTTCATCAGTGTAAAGTAAGACATTACCAGGAAGTCATTGCACTTACTCTTAGGTGGTACTGGCAAACGCGAAATCAAAGGTCCAGCTGGAGCACTGCAGCAGTGCATAGAACCAAATGGGCTTTTAAATGTGCTCTGCTGGAACCAGAGCAAGAAGAAAGAAAAGTAGTAGTCTAATACACTGATCCAGTAATTTCCACATGTGGTTTGGCCACTACTTTACTCTGACAGGCTTCTTTACCTTGTAACTGAAACAACCTTCTACCATCTGTACAAGCATGGAAGCTATTCAGAAGGGGCAAATATAATTGGTTTAAGAAATGTAAGCCTTAATGCAGGATTTAGGCCCAAGTCAAAAGGAAGCTTGGCTTCAGTCTGCCGCCATGAGACCACTACATTTTCAAATTGTAACACAACTGCCACCAATTTTTTATTGTACTGATTAGAGATCTAATGCCTAGAAACAGGTGTGTAACACAGATACACCAGATGAAGCATCATATTCCAAAAGATCCAATGCAGTAGAACCTGACATTCTTTAAAGTCTTAGTACTGCTCAGAGATAAAGTGTACTAAACCATTAAGGAGAATCCATCCAATTTTACACTCTACAGCTTCCAGGGAGCTAGGATGTGAGGACCTGAGACAGAGGGTAGGAACTAGCTTACTCAAAGTTCAGGTGGGTCTCTGCCAGTAGGATTTGTATTTTGTGGGCTTTGAAGGCTGTTGCAGCCTTTGTGCCTGTGCAGTTTCTACAAGGACAAAGCTAACTCCTACTCTTTCTATGCAGAGATCATTTTGTTAAGTGTACCTCTCATGTTTTTAGCCCCTCATGCATTTTATTCCCATGTAGAGCGTGGGTCATCTGTTACATGATTCAGATCTCTTCTGTAAGGAAAGTAGGAGCAGTCTCTGATGTTGTTTGCAATAATCTGGTTGATCAACTGTTCCTAATTTCCCCAAATTGTTCCTTTTTCTAGACCCTTTTTCCTTTGTTCTGTAATTAGGCCCACATGCTTCTATTTTTAACTCTTCTAGTCCTCAGGCCCAAAACATGTTTCTGATTGTAGGTGCTGCCCTTCTTTGAACATTTGCCTCCCTGACTCAGCTGCTCAGTATCCAAGCATTGAACTACCCTGCTGCCGTAAGTGGCTTTGCCATGATCACAGAATCATAGAATGGTTTCGGTTGGAAGGGACCTTAAAGATCATCCAGTTCCAACCCCCCCTGCCATGGGCAGGGACACCTCCCACTAGCCCAGGTTGCTCAAAGCCTCATCCAGCCTGGCCTTGAACACCTCCAGGGATGGGGCAGCCACAGCTTCTCTAGGCAACCTGTTCCAGTGCCTCACCACCCTCACAGAGAAAAATTTCTTCCTAATGTCTAGTCTAAATTTACCCTCTTTTAGCTTATACCCATTACCCCTTGTCCTCTCACTACACTCCTTGATAAAGGGTCCCTCCCCATCTCTCCTGTAGGCCCCCTTCAGGTACTGGAAGGCTGCTTCTGTGGAAGCTCTCTGTGAGTTGAATTCACTGTTTTTGTGCTTTGACCACCTTAGCACACCATCACAGCCAGCAGGAGAGAAGGGCAACATACATGGGAGGACAGACAGGACTCCAGTGGTGGAGGCCACTGTGCCCAACTGTCCATCATTCTTGTCTCATCAGCAATTATCGCAGGGCTGATGTGAGCCAGGGCCGTCTCAGAAAGAACAGAGATTCAGCTGTTTTAAGTCCTCTGACTCTTTAGGTAGCATGAAATTCGTTTTGCTAGTATTTTTCTGTATGTAGCCATGAAGAGGTAATTTCAAAACAAGTTACAGGGTAACTTTGCAAAAACAGAAGCACCACCTGACAGGAATGATAAGTGAAAAGAGGGAACAGGAGGAACTGCAGCAGAGGTGAATGAATAAAGCCAAAGAGGGGTAAAAAGAAAATGTGGGAAAGCATACAATGAGGGGAAGAGAGGAAAGTCCAGAGGGAAAGCAGTACAACAACGAGCGTGGAACAAGTAAAGAGATATTGAGAAAGGGAAAAGGGAAAAAAGAGACAATGGAGAAAAACAAGTGAGAAAAAATCAAGGGGAAATGGATACAAAGTGTGTGAAAGAAATCACCCTGGGTCTTTTCTTTGAAGTAGACAAAATGCCTGAAAGATTTTCAGGCTGCTCACAAGGCTGTTCCAACAAGGCTGCTAGCAGCACCCTCATGGGCTCCGACACACCTCCAGGAGGTGCAGTCACAGCCATGATCACAGGTTAGATTTGCCTTTGTGGTGGGACATCTGTCTCAATAGCAGATGATTTAGAAACCAGTAAGTACAGGATTGCACAGGGAGGATCTAACTATGTGATCAGAAGTAGGAAAACTGAAAACAAAACGGAAAGCAGAAAAGGAAGACCACAAGACAGTTAATCCAGTCTCAGAAGCTGCGTGGCTCCATGCTTAGCATTACTCATCAGTCTGTGGGAGGAGTGCTGAAGTTATATTTTTTGTCTAAGAGGTTATTGGCTGGGGATACTGTCACTCCTGAGAGGACACTGTGCACGTGGGGAGCGTCCCGTCCCGTCTTGCTGCTCATCCAGCTCCTGTGATCTTCTTCGTAAACAAGCCGATTATTTGTTTTGGTGGTTTTCTCTCTCTCTTGCTTGCCCTCAGATCCCCATTTCTTTTAACATAAAAGGAAGGATATCAGACACCTTCAAGATTTGCATTTTTTCCAGTTAACATGGTGTTTTTCCTACTTCTTTTTCATAGAAGGAATAAGGAAGAAATTTTTCCAATTGCTTTTTCCTATTTCTTTTCATTAGTCACTATGTCATTGCCGGTTTATAGCTGCCCATTACAGCCTTATTACTTGTCTCTAGCAGAGTATAAACAGTATCTCTTTACCTGGTTCCTACTTTTGTTCCTACTTAAATCATTTCCACTAACCTGAGGTATGTCTGCATTTCATATTATACCTGTGTTTCAAAGATTACTAATGAAAGACCACATAAAAAGAGACACTTCTGTCTCATCTTGTGAGATGAGTGTTCTGTGAGCAATTCCTTCATTGCTGCCTTTCTAAGATAAGACAGAATACTTGTCGTGAGTACATGACAGAGACAGAAAGAATGTGGATACATTTTTCTTTGAGAGACTCTTTATTAAAGATTGCCTATAGCACACATCCTTACCTTTAGCAAGTCCAGCATATGTTTGAAGATTCTTTTACCAAAAAAAATAGTAAATTAGAAAATAATTAAAATTGTAGAAATTAATTAAATTACAAAGTAAGTGGTAGCAGGGTATTTCAAGCAGAGATAAACCACAGGAATGTCATAGAAGAGGGCAATTGTGAGGATCACCAGGGGATCTGCATTTTCCATATACAGGTTCTATACATCAGAAGAAAAACAAGTGCTTGCTTAAGGCAAGCTGCAAGGCATTTATTCCAATTATTTAACAGGATAAAACCGTGTTTAATATGGCATCATTTCCATCTTTGCATTTCTGATGTCAAGTTAAGATCATATTGCACTGATGTAACAAGCTGACTAGAAAGGACAAGACCTTTGTATCATGTGTCTTTACATCATGATGCAGCATTGCCATGCCATGAAACCTAAAACACAAGTGAGGAGGCTAATTTGAATTAAAGAGGTAGAAAATTTTTATAAGAATTACAGAAAGGTTCAGATACCACTCTGCCACCAGTGATGGATTCAGATCAATTCAAAGAGGATCTTAACTAAGGAAATGGGATTTTCAAAGAGACAAATAGCTAATAGTTACATAATTTCCAGTATATTTCAGTCATTTTGTCCCTTCAAAATTTTTCCTGACTGGATTCTGGAGAGGTACTATACTTCTAAAAGAATGCACAAATTCTTTTGTTAAGGCACATTTTTTTCTGAGGTATGCATAGAACAATTTCTGAATTTATATTCATTATGTCTCTGCAAGGTAGGAAAAATCCTGCCTAAAAAAAAAGTCCCATTTCCCTGTCTATAAATCCAAAGTAAAAGAATAAGAGTAACAATACATCTGTGCAACGCCATGCAAAGAGAGAAAAAAAGAGACTGTAGTGCAGTGATTTGCTCAGAGTACAGAGATATTATCCTCAAAAAAGTCATCACTTAAAACTTTGAAACCTGTCTTTAGTTCTAGTACTTAGGCATAGATCTCTATTCATGTTTCCCCATAAGTTTACTCTAGTCTGCTGAAGAAAAACTCTAGTATGAAGCATACTCTAGTATGCTACATATGAAATGCTAAATGCAACCATGCACCACCCTATCACTGATTGTGAAAGAATGAACAAAGAGACTATAAGATTTTAAGTGGATAAAAACTAGCAGGACAGAAATATAATTGAAAAATCTTCCCTTTCTATTTAAAGGGAGGTTACAGAGAAGACAGAACTAAACTCTTCTCAGGGTGTAAAGTTAAAAGGAAAGAGGCAGTAGTCATGACCCGCAATGAAGGAAGTCCTATCTGGAGGTAAGGAAAGACTGCTTTACTATGAGAGTGGCCAAGCACTGGCATGGGTGCCCAGGGAGGTTGTGGATTCTCCAACCTTGTAGATTTTCAAAATTCAGCTGGACAAAGCCCTATGTAAGTCTGCAGTTAGCCTTACTTTAGCTGGAGTTTGGACTACAAAGCCTCCAGAGGTTCCTTCCAACCTAATTTTTTCTATGGTTTTGTGATTCTGGAATATCTCACTAAAATTAGCTCCCGAAGAATTCAAAGTAGCAGTAGGTACAGGTTAAATCCCAGACTACTGGGTGTGCTTTCCTTACACTGAAACAGTGCCGTGTAATGGAGGGAGAGCAAGAAAAGTTAATATTTCACTGACAGCAGCTGGCATTGTATAAAGAATGACAAAAGTGAATGGTCACTTTAGTTTGCCTAAATGAGCTGTTGGCATATGCAATTGCCCTCTTCTAAAAACAGATGTATTTTGTGGGCACAACTTAACATCCATCTTATTCCATGACTGTGTGTAATGTTCTCATGGTGATGCTGTCACTGATAAAAACCTTTAATACTGGCAGTCTGATGCTGAAATACAGTATGGCTACCCCAGAGGGACAGAGTCCTTCCTCACCCACTTCAGGAAGGAGCTTCTTTCCAGTGACAGTTGTGCTCTGCAGGGGCCCTCATATTTCCATCTCAGCTCACTGGGACTACTGAGCATTTGCTTCACAGATGGCCTGCACATGCATGACAAATCTAATGTATTCTGGCTGTACTGTGCACATGCAGCAACCATTTGTCCTGGACTTCTGGGTGTCGGGCAGCCTGGTTTAAGCTATGGCCCCAGCTTGCCTGCCTGCCATCTGGAAGCCCCCTGACACACAGCCAGACTCTTTTCCCTACCCCCCTACTCCTTCCCTGCCCACCCTCTATCAGTTAGCTGTGTGCTAAGGAAGCTTTGGAGGGGTGAACTCTTCAATTCCAGAGCATAAAGGTCCTGTGATCTTGGCACACACGGGAGCCAGGCAAGGCTAGGGAAACAGCTCCATGCACCGCTTCCTGTAAGGCACAGCTGTATAAAGACTGGGCAAAACTTACTTCTGCACCACTGCTTAAAATAGGCAGTAGGCTGCTAGAGCAGGTGTTTGTGTGTTTTATTTAAGGTGTGACATGACTCAACTGTAACTGAATGGCTGTTTCTTGAAGAGCGATGTTTTTCTAAAGGAGAGAGCTTATCTCTAGTAAACTGTTATGGATAAACAGTCCATTTTAAATTAATTTTTCCTTACAACAAATGATCCTACTCACATAGTCTTGTGAGCATTTTATGATCTTTTTTGCACTAAGCAAAGGCCAAGCTTGGATCTCTGCAGTTCTTGACCTTCAGGCTAACATTATTCTATGATTGTACTAGTAAGTGTAAAATATTGATGACTGAAGAAAGGTTCATTAACAAACCAAGGTCTATGCTGTGTTCTGTCAGCATGTACCCTGGCAAAGATCCCGAAGTCAATATGGATTTCGTACAATTACATCCAAAAGTGTCTAAATCCAAACATGTGGTGCCTTCTCAGCTTTTCTGTTGAGGCAAAGAGACAGAGAAAGCGGTTAAATTTCAAGTCCCGAAATTGTAGGATAAACAAAACAGCAATCTTCTGATTGACTGCTTCATTTCTGGGGTCTTCTGGCAGCAGGCATAATTTACAGTGTCTTCTGAACTCATCAATGGAAAATTGGCATGTCTGCCGTCTACACTTGTGCATCTGTTATTCCATTTCTTTTGAGATCACTAACCACCATTAGGAATCTGGAATAAATGTGTACCTAGGAGAAGAAGCAAGAAAAATTACTTACCGAGTCCTGATGGTTACTTGGAAACCTTTGCACATGTAACTAGAAAGAATATTACAAAATTATTGTGGGTTGCTTTATGGATTTCGAAAGTGAAGAAAGCACTTGAGTCACGACCAAGAAAAGAAAAACAACCCAAGAGGAAAAGACCACCTACAACTGATGAGGGGCCAGACACCTGCCTTTAATTGAGTGTCTAAAGAAAACAGTGTATGGCCACCCTTTAATTTGTAATGAGTTCTGACTTGCTTTGACACAAGCTATGTGAACTGCCATGTGTGCTGCCAGTTGATGCTAGGAAGGAAATTCTTATGCTGGAACATGTTGTGTATCTGTGCAGACCTGAAGCATGGTCCAAAATGTGAAAATGAGAAAAAAATCCTGCCTGGTTGAACACTAAATGTGAAAATGTGCAGTACAGGATACACTGGACAGGAATACTAATCTTATTGACTGAAGGGTAACAGTGTAAGTGCATTTGCCACAAAACTGCTCATTCTGTGTCTTTATCCTCCTTCCTGAAACTAATGATGGAGAAGACAGTGATTTCATGACCTAATACGGAAAAATGCATTACTTCCTTACCTGCTTGGAACTGAAGGAAACACTGAAGCAAAAACAGAAAAAGTCAGCCTCAGCCCTGGATTTTTTTTAACTCTGGTTGCCTCCCTTCATCATTTCCTACATCACTGTATTTCTGACACTTTATCCTGAAGACTTTATCCTAAATATATCATGACCAAGATCCTAGCCTGCTTTACATTCCTACCTTTCTATCACTGCTAGAAATATCACTGCCTTTCTCTCCTACTGAATGAGAAAAAAGCTCTCTGTGACTGCTTTCTCCATCGCCTCACACATCTAGCTCTCCTCCACTCTCCTCTCAAGCTATTTCCAAGACCTGGTTCCACTGCCCAGACAGCTTTTCTCTCTTCCCTCATCTCTCCCCATCACAATCTTCTCTTTTCTTCTTGAATGCATGAGTGCACATGCACCTTCTGCCAAAATCAGCTTCAGAGCTGCTCAATCTGCCTGTCAAACCTGCCTCCTCAGGCCTTCCCCTTCACTACCTAATCTGCTCAAGCTCTTACTGAAAGCCAGTAAGGCCGCTCAGCTCTGCTTTCCTGCCCGGCTCCTACAAATTCCCCCCCTTGCCAGCCAAGTAAACTGCCCTTTTAGCTACCTCCTGCACTGACTCCCCTGTTGCCATTAATGCTCTGCTCCTACACAAGGAATAACGTTTTTTAATACTACTGTACAAAAAACATGTTCTTGTCCTCCTCTAAAGGCACTAAATAGTAGTTCAATGAATACTGACAGTATCTGGTCTATTAATTAAATAATTTGCTACGGTTTGAAGACTACACTACTTTTTAAGCCAGCACCATCACATAATTCAGTCAGTCTATTAATTCACATTAACACCATTACTTCATTCATGGGCCTTTTTCAGTCCTCCTTTCTGCTGTTGCTACACATTTGGCATCTTGATCTTAAAAATATTTTCCTTTTACTTTGCTGCTGTAGTTGTTGTTGTGCAATGTCTGCTACAAGTACTCTGAGATGAAGAAGAGAGATGCAATTCCTGAAAGAGAAAACCAGGATTCTAGAGCGAGCATAGCTCAGAGAGGAAACTTACCATCAGTTAGCTGACTTTAGGTCAGATATGGATTTATTTCCTTTGCAGTTTATTTTGTAAATCCAAAATACCTGGAAGACTACAAGCTTTGATTTCATACAAGGATTTTTAAACCCAGACAATGATGTTACTTTATCATAATTTGTGCTTACAGCTTTGTGCTAAATTGCTTTGGACTTACTTCAGAAAACAAATAATGTCAGCTGTTCACTGTACATTTTGCCTTACACAAGCAGGGTCTCAGATAAATGCTGTCATGACATTTCTGGTCTAAAACCGCACTTCCTTTAAACTAGAATCCATCATCTATCATAGTAGCATAGGATCAAGATGAGGAAAAAAAGTAGCTCTAGCTATGTGTAATTTTAGGTCTGTAACAGTTGCTGGATGACTCACTAGCATGTTGACGTTGCTGAGTTAAAAAATAAAGCCCTCAACTATTCAATTACATTTGTTTGGGAAGATCCCTAGTATTGTAAAAAGTTGCACTGGAGCTGGAGAACTTATTCTTAGTATCTATCTAGGTGTAAATTAAAGTGTAGTTCACTTAAGGCTAAGGTCTGAGTGTATTTCCATACGAAGCGAGAAACATGAGCTTAGGTTTTGAGAGTGCTTTGTATTTGCAAGCTGCTCATAAAGGTAATTGGTTTGCAAGAGATCTCCAGTGTGCTTAGTATGAGAGACACAAACAGGTCTTTCATCGTGCTTGATTATACAACAGTAATCTTTATATCAAGTACCAACTGATAATGTTAATAGCTAGGATAAAACACAGTATAATGAGAAGTGCCTTCCAACAAACTACAGTAAATCATGCAAAGCAATTGACTTAAAAGGGCTATTCTGAATCCTTTCATTATACTTTTACAAAGGAACATCACTGCAAGTTGGATTTTGTACTAAGTGTAGAGTGCAGGAGGCCTTGAGAAGGAGGAAAATTGGGTTTTGTATTCTGTTGGATGAAGACTACTTAATCTTCCAGAACTTCCCAGTCATGGGCAGAGATATCATTTTACAATTACTATTATAAAAGAACAAATGCAAAGGCTTTTACATAGACCTCTGTGTAGCAGCAATGCCAGACACTATTTTCTTCTCATCTTACAGCATTAAAAGATGACATAAAACAGGATGTAAATGATCTTGAATTTTCTGAACATACTAGAAGGTAATTTTGTTTAAAGAGAAAGCACTATTTTAAACACAAAGTATAGATTTTTCAGAGCTACCTGCAAGATTGGTCTAACTGAAAGATAGGAAAAAATATTTTTAGGTTATATTTAGTCTGATTCTTTGTTTGACTCTTTTTAAATAAAACATCAGTTTCTTCTACTACTGCTTTAGCATTTGGAGAACGGTCTCCAAACATTTATTCTAAGAGTAAAGTCAAATAGAAGAATTTGTAGGTTCCAGAGTAAGAGTAGGATTATAAAGGAGAGAGCTTGTAGGACAGGCCTACAATTACAGAGTTTTCCCATTCTTGTTTCCATGAGACATTAATGAAAAAATAAAATACTTTAAAAATGCATTCCATACACTGAGAAAATAGAAAAAGGGGTTTGGGGCAGATGGGTTCCAATGATTCAAAGTCCAGTGAACTCAGCTGAGAGACTGCTACTGACTCCAGCAGAACTATTGTTATAATTTTAGATAAATTTCACATTTAATTTTTAAATTATTTTAAGGTTTAACTATAAGATCTATTTCAAATCAAAATAAACACACTAAATGCCATAAGATTGCTATGTTGTTTTTTTTTTTAATTGTGACTACAGGCTTTGGGTATATCTCAGTGTTAAGGGAGATTAGCATTGTTTATTCTGAATGTTCTGAAAACAGAAAGGATAGGTAAAAAGAAAAAGAATGGACTTTTCTCCAGTTTCCACACTGATGAGTTTTGTTGTACCCAATTCTTTTGTTAATGTTGTTCCCCTCTGTATTATTTTCCATTCCCTGTGGCAAAAATGCTGTATAATCCAGATAATCTTCTAATGAGAAGAACACTTTCCCACCTCACAACTATTGAGAGGTATCTCAATACACAGAAGGAGGAGTATACAATAACAAAAGGCCCTTAAACGCAGACTTCTCAGCAGAAGAAAAATAAGAATAACTGAGACAACAAGGAGTCCTGAGATACCCTGTTCCTCTTTCCCAGCCTTCTTCAGCATGTGTGTAACAGCTATTGCATGTCCAACCCCTTGATTAGTTTCCTAGGATACTTTGACCACACACATGTAACTGCCTGGGCCCTGACAGGTCTGACTCTCCCTGTCCAGACCTCCTGGAGCTTCCCACACCCTGCCCAGGGCCCAGGTCTCCATGTCAGCTCCCCAGGGCCTCCAGTCTGTGCCCCAGAGACCCCATCTCCCCACAGCCCTGCCCTGCCTAGCCATGGGCCTGCTGCGCCTGGCCCACCTTCCATGTCCCGGGCCCATGTCCCAACCAATCCCCAGGGCTCTGCCCATTAGTCTCTGGGCCTGATTCTGGCCCTGACCTCTGGACTGCCTTCCCAGCTTAATCCCAAACCTGCCTCATCATCATGAGAGCGCCTTATGGTCCGGACTCATGGTCAGAGCTGGTCACCACCTCCATGTCCATCCTGCTCCCTTCCTCGGGTGAGATGGGACAGGCCCTGCCAGCCCCAGGGTCAATCCCAGCTGCTCTCCCACGGGGAGCAGCCCTCTCTTACTGCTCCCTGGCAGTAATTTCCCTTTCATAAGGAACCTAAATATCCTCTTGCTGCATGTGGACTTTCCACTTTCCCGAGCTGAGACACCTACACAGTGACCCGCTGCCAGCATGGCAGGAGCCATAAGCGTGAGGCTGCACATACGCCCTTGTCAGTGCTGGCTAAAGACCTTCAATACCTACCCATGGTGGAGCGGGCCTAAGAGACTCATACAAATTAAATCACATAAACCTCAAGAGGCAGGAGAATGAGTCCAAGCAATCCTTCAAAGAACACGTAACAGGAACATTTAATGATGCTACATATGTTTCACAAAAGGTCCAGGGAGTCACTGTGAGAGGGAGCTACGTGCTTTAATGCCTAATAACCTGTGTTTTCTTCAAATGCACCTGCAAACTGACAGAAAATCACCAAATATAAAAAAAAAAAATACACGTATTTTCATAAAGAACAGTGGCAATTTGCAGTTGCCAGGGAATTAATTACACTGTCCTACTGGATTTTTTTCCTCATAAGACGACAGTGCTGTTCCTGACCAAGAGGTTGAGTATTGTCTCAAGAAAAGCCAGGAAGGAAATGGGACCTTTCTCAGAAAACTCTGATGCAGTTACCTTGCCATTGAGACCCAAATTGCTCTTCTGCAGAGAAGGGAGCTGTGATGAGTGACTAGAGCTGCTGGACTGGCTACTGCTGCACCATGGGGTCTGTTGGACACCGTAACATGAATCTTGAACTAAAGTAGCTGTAAAAAATGATACTTGCCAGGAAAAGAAGAAAATCAAGACAACTACAGCATGCTTCCAGACATTTCCAGGCTTTCTACTTTAACCAAGCTGACTGCCTTACCAACTACCATTCTCCCAGATTTCTGCTTTGAATATGTGCAGAAAGTGTTACAGATGTTAATTGCATGTGGAAAGCCTAAAGATCAACTTTGAGAAACAGATGAAGTTCATACCTGACTGAAACAAAATACCTATATTAAGCAGAACTACATGAAAGTCAAGGAAAAGGCATACATCAATGCTGAACCTACTCCTCTTCTAGCCAACAGAATATCATTGTTTTCACAGTTACATGGCACCAGAGTTAGGCTTGTCTGCTACAGCCACTTCGTAGACAGTAATATTTTTCTTCTAACTGTGCTGCGCTGTGTTACGTGAAGTGTGTGTAAAATAGCTCAGAGATGCAACAGCAAGGTGGTATAATAGCCTGCAAAAATGTGAGTAATGGAGCTTTAAAATAGCATACTAGCTAGAGTCTCCCTGCCTTTAACAAATTTCTTAGATGTTACCTTTAGAGCCGTACACCTAAGCCTTTGTCTATGCTGAAGGCAAGCAAACCACATGTGAAGATTGAGTAAGACCATGCAGATGTGATGGTTAAATTCTTTTACAATGGTCAGAAACGTGATTCAGCGTTGGCAAGCACAAGAAGATGATAACACTACTAGCTCTCCCAACACACCACATTTGTGAACTCCCACATCCTACACCAAGCAAGATTTCTCTCTGCCAGTGTTCCCAAGCCATCCATGGAAACCAGCACAATCAAAAGGAAAAATATTTTCTGCAATAGAAAAGCTGACAACAGTTCACTGAAAAGTAAGGCAACTCTGATAACTTCATCTCTTCTTGGATTTAGGCAGTATCTAATAAGGCAGATTGGCAACTTGAGAAATTAATTTTAAAGAAAGTTATTTTTAAACTATGAGAATACTGTTTCAAATACAATTTCATATAGTGTTTTAACAGAAGATAGATTCTACCGATTATTTAGGGGGTTTTTTTGAGATCAATTCTGCTCATTATTTTATTATTATTTTTAAATAATTTTTTTTGGTCCCTTTTTAATTGTCTCACTGAGAGGTTTTTTGAATAATTCTCATCTTCCTTGCAACAGAAAACACTCTCTCTTTCAGAGATTAGACTACCATCAAGTCACCCTTCTTTGTCAGGACCACCTGCCTGATAAAATGGTTTCTTACTACAAGCACTGTAGTAGCACTGGTAGCAAGGCAGAAGTTATAAAGCAAGGGAGATACTGGGCTTCATTGCCTAACCCTCTGCAGTTTGCAAAAGGCCTGTAAATCATCCAGGTTTTCAGTGTTACTAATTCTGATCGCTCTTGCTGTCCTCCAGAAGGCACTTAATCCAAGACCTAACCAAACAGCAGAGGTTCTCAAGTTTAAAACACAAAGCTACTCTTTTTGAGAGCTAGATTATCTGCATCTAGAGAATACAATTTATTGCCACAAATGTACACAAGTTAACACTTGTTCATTTACTCCACTTCTTTCAATGAATTGAAATCGGACAAGAAAGGAGTGAACTATGAAAGTTTTAGTAACGAACAGTCATTATTAACTTTTCTAATTTTTCCTCATTGAAATACAAATACTCTTTCAGCTTTTTAGAATGAAGCCTTATGTTTTTCTGATTTACCAGCTTCATAAATATCCTTCCTACTTCTGTCACTGAGGTAGTAAATTCAAAGCCAAAAATTAATTCTACCAACCCAAGACTTCTGCAAATTATTCTGCACTTTCGTGAAATAAGCAAATCACAAACAAAAGTATGCTTAATTAGACTTATTACACTATACTAGAGTCTGTTATTTACACATTTTACTAATAGGCAGCAAAACCTGGAATGTATACAGAGAGTAAGGTTTTTGCTAAACTTCCATAAAACATGCAAGTTTTCCAGAAAACCGTTTTATAATGCATCCAATTCTTCTAAGTCTTGAGCTATACAAAGTCATGTTTAATCTATATAGAACTAGCAGCTTCAGTGTTGCAAAGACTTGCAGGGTTTCTTTATTGTTTCATAGAATCATAGAATGGTTTGGGTTGGAAAGGACCCTAAAGATCATCAAGTTCCAACCCCCCTGCCATGGGCAGGGACACCCTCCACTAGACCAGGTTGCTCACTATAAGTTTTTCAACTTTTCTTTTTTTAAACTTGTAACTCCTAAAACCGTGTTCTGGAACATCAACCGTGAAAAAACATAAAAGTTTCCAAGCCTTTATAATTATAGAGGGAAGCTGAAAACACAGTAAGAGGGTCTTAACATATTAGAAACAAAAACGAGAAACTAGAACAAGATTGTGAATTGCTTTTAATAAAGTATAATGATTTCAAAGAAGAAAGGAAGTTGATTTATATGTTCAAAAATCTGGTGAGACATCAACATGGCTTACCTATTCACTTTTCAGAGTAACTTTTTTCAGCTTGTGGAGTTGAAAAACTGGTCTTTATCTCATTATCTCTATCAGGAGTAGCATCAGTGTAAGTTTAATCAGAATCATGCCTCCTGGAATGGGACTGCTGCATTTCAATACTGGTTCAGTTTCCAAAACACAGGTGTTTAGGGATATTTGAGATGCCCTAGAGATCCCACCTGGCCTCTAACTGCTGATCCAGAAGGACACAAGTTTCCCATAGGACCTTTGCCAGTGCTGCCAATTCTGCATGGATGTCATAGCTACTTCAAGGCACTTCCAGTGACACAGCATGCTTGTACTTAGGCAACTGAACCCTGCTGTTTTGCACAGCCCCTGCACAGCACCAAGCCTTCTGAGTTGCTGTTGTAATCAGCAAATAGGAGTGGGTTTGCTTTTTGTTTTTCCACTTTTTTGAGCCTTGAGGTTTTCTTTATGCAGATCACCTGACTGTTCAGCTACAAGTAAAAAGGTCTCAGTGACCTTGAATGGTGAAAAAAAAATTAATAGCAGATCTTTAAAATTAAGAAATGTACGAGTCAACAAAATATTTTTAAAGTGTGATATATGCTGCATATATCCTTATTTACGAAGGTCCACATGAGGAAAAAACATGCACATGCTTTATTGGTGAGAAAGGAAGCTGTTTAAGAGACTTGACTCCCCACCCTTAAATAAAAGTCAGAAAACCACAGCTGATCTCTCTTAGAAGAGAAAAACAGCTCCATATTATTGATATTTCTGAAAGCTTTTCATGAACTTCTCTAGGAAAGCACAGAAACACAAGCCTTGCACTGTGACTGCATGCACTCAGGAATTAAGGCAGGTACTCCCAAAAGTTTTTTTAATTTTGAATGTCATTAATTGCTGTGTGAATTAAAACAGTGATATGCATGTAGCTTCCAGATGTTTTATTCTACAGGTTTACATGGTTCTTCTACAGCTACTGCTGTGGGAAAAGAAAAAGCTTGGAAGGAGGAGTTCTGTATGACCTTGTTTTACTGAGCCAGTAAACCTCACTGGGACAGTGGCTAATGTTGGCCACTCTCTAATGCAAGGAGGTCTACAGTGACATTATAGACTTTTTACTTCACTGGTGGAGGGTGTAACCGCATAGAAATTCACCGGAGAAAAATAAGGAAAAGACAAGAAAACAATATTTGGAGCTGAAAGGGTGGTGAGAGGAAAGGCTTTCAAAAGATAGAGAGGTAAAGCCAGAGAAATTACTCAATCCCTAGGCTGCTCTGGAAGGCATAAAATTTCCTTCAGTCATTAGATGCCTGGTGCCACACAACTGCATTGAGAAAATGTGCTAATGGATTGAACACAGTGAAGGGAGACAAGGTTAATACATACTAAAATGCACCTGTTGACAAGTACTTTAGTTATGACTATGAAAGTGCTTTTATAGCACAGTAACTGCTCAGTAGCAAACTTTAAAATAATAGAAGTTTAATCATAGTAATCCTGTCATTGTTATTAAATGGTTTAGCGTGTTTTAAACTGAAAGCTTAAGCTCCCCAGCAGCAAACAAATTATTTGGCCAATTTTGCAAATACATGTTTAACACTTTCTGACTACTTTACATTAGTTTGACACTGTAAGGGAAGACGGTGCTCAGTCCACTACATGTACATTGTATGCAACACAGCAGTTTTAACTTGGACTAGATTTAGTCTAGGTTGCTGGGCAGACCACTCACATCATATCTGAATGCCAAAAGGGCACGCTGTTGCTCTGGGTTGTTGTCTTCATTAGGAGTTGGAAGGTGTTTTGTGTGCAACTGGAACAGACCGTGTGCCTCAGGTGCCTCTGAAATGAAACCTGGTCACAGGTACTGAAAACACCCTGAGAACAGTAACAAAGTGCAACAAGTGGGGACAAGCAGGGGAGTTTGCTTCGAAGCCGTACTACTGTGGCTGGTGGCAAATGGCCAGCAGGGGTGGCCGCACTTCCAATGAACAGCAAAAGGTGGCTGTGAGGGTACAAGTAATGAACCCCACTGATTTCCAGTGGCATTCAGAGAGAGTGATCCAGTGAGGTCAGTTCTAACCAGTGCGGTTATTTCTCTGAAGTAACAAGTGATAGGATAAGAGGAAATGGCCTCAAGTTGCACCACGGGAGGTTTAGGCTGGATATTAGAAAAAACTTCCTCACTGAAAGAGTGATCAGGCATTGGAACAGGCTGCCCAGGGAAGTGGTGGAGTCACCATCCCTGGAGGTGTTCAAGAAACGTGTAGATGTGGTGCTTAGGGACATGGTTTAGTGAGATAGGTGGTGTGGGTTGACGGTTGGACTTGATGATCCTTGAGGTCTTTTCCAACCTTAAAGATTCTATGATTCTACTGCTCTGAAGCAAAACAGAGGTGTAGAAAATCCTTTGCTCCTTTTCTTTGCTAATTATCTTAAAGTCTGAGTGTGATCTATTTTGGATTAGAAACGATCTGGGGAAAGAGCCATGCAAATTGATGACAATTTAGAATAATTTAATAGTGTAAGGTACTCAGGATAATGCTTGTGTCTTGTCTTGTGAGATGGGCAGGATCTCATGGAGCTCTGGTCTTCCCCTGGTTACAGGAACAAGCAAGCCATGAAGCCTGCTGTGCAAATAAAGGTGTGACGGTAAACCAACAGACGGGAAAGCCTTATTTTTTCCTTTTTCTTTCCACTGGGAGAGAGAACAATAAATATGGAACAGATATGAGCAGGGAAGGAGATAAAACTTTCATTCTTTTCTGAAAGCTACTGATGTTCACATGAAGATTTTTGATGGAAAATGTTAACTTTTCATTATAAAATCAAATTAAAGCTTTGAAAAAGAAATAAAAACAAGATGCTGGCAGCTATAAAGAAAATGTCAACAGTTGCAATCTGTCAAAACCAGGAAAAAAATTAGTTCTCAGATTAAAGTCTTTGGTTTTTTTCAAAGAAATTTTTGTTATCCTTTTAAAAGGGAAGTACATGTTCACAGGGTCTGGGTGTGTTCTGTGAAAACTCTCAACTTTCTGAAGGGATGGAGGTGTGGGAAACCAAAACCAAAAAGACGAGCTGGTAAATCTTGAGAAATTTCCCAGTGACCTGTTATCTTATGCAGTTTTGTGTACATTAGGTGCTTTTCCTACATTTTCCCCCCAAAAAGCTTAAAGAAGTAATTTCTGAGTCAGATTAAGCATCAGGACTTATTCTTTGGTGTTGAATAGCCTCTTGCAAGGGCAACAGATTTGTTTGCAGCCCACTGCAATGACTGTAAATTTGGAGGGTAAATTTGAGCAAGATACGTGCTTATGTCTGTTTCCATTTCAATGTAAGGATGTGGTTGTGTGCTCATTCTTACCTAGTACTGCGATGTTAACCTGTTCTCCTATCTACCAATGTCAGGAGTTACTTGATGTATTGGGATATTTGTGATGTTCATCTTTAAAGAGCCCAGCGCTCGCCCACTACTTCAAGCAGTGTCACGGCTTTGCAGGTACTGCTGCTTCAGCAGATGCCAGGAAGCTGTGTGCTTGTCAGGCACCACACGGAGATTCCCAGAAAAGGCTGAGCACTCTCAACTTTATTGCCTTCCTGGAGTTTCAAGTCACTGAGGACCATGCAAAGCTGAACCCTTTAGCAGATTTAATAATGGTCTTTTATTTTTTTCCTTTCTTTTTTATTTATAGAGCCAAAAGAAGTAGCAACACATGTGCTGGCTCCAATATTTCCATTTCAATCCAGCCCAGCTTCTGAGGATGTTAAGTGCGTGGCCTCTTTTGGACTTTGGAATTAAAAAGAGTATCTGAATAAAGCTTCCTTTTATTTGAGAAGAGAAGCATTCTTTTGAAACTGTCTCAAATATCATATTTGGCTGCCAGCACATTTTGGGAAAGACAGGTGAGAGTGAAGCACATTCCTTCCATTACGCCTTTTGCCACAGTGTCCAGCTTTATCATCTGGGCAATTAAATGTCTTTGAAAAAATGCTCAAATACCATTAAAATTTTGACGTAAACCAAGACAGAAAAATAAAATATTTTAAGCTTATTACATTATAACTTTCTCTCTGCTTCACTTCAGTAGGACTAAAATAGCATTTAAGGAAAGCAGTAGATATTTTAACACTATATGGGGCCTGATTTTTTCAGACTGTGGGATGGCTCTTAACACACCACAATTTAAGTACAAGAGCATCAGAGATGGGAGCAATTCATGGGGTAGGTTGAAGGTTGTTTCAAGTGTAAATAATTCCCATAAATTTGTGAGTTACTTTCAACTGGGTTCCGCACATCAAAGAACACATTTCCTCTTATTATTATAAGTATGAGACGGACACATGTGAAAAACTTACGCATTGCAACATGCTTGGGAACAATCTGGGCATGCAGTACTCTTTCTTAATTGTTTACACCAGTATCCTATATTGAGTGCTTAGGTGTCATAGTAATAGATGATTTCTAAAATGGCCATAAACAACTGTGCTCAGGGAGTACTGCCTGCCATCATAACTGCTGAATACACCTGGTCTGATTTTCTTTTCACACATTTAACTGATATTTTTCTTAAACAGTTATACATAGTTTTTAATAACTACCTAAATGAACACAGTCTCTATATGAAGTGTCTTGTGTACAAAATACATTAAAGAGTCAAGCCTGCCTTCGGAGGAGTCTTACAGTCATATGATATTTCATCATAGTGCTGAAGGTAGAGAGGGCCTTTAACAGCAGTGGGATCACTACTACTATTCTACTTCATGTGTTTTGGAATATTTGGGTTTTTTTACAGTTTGATAGGTTTCACTACTACATTTAAGTATTTTCATAGTCCTGTGCATGCATCGGTTACCCTGTTTATGGTGCTCATGCTGTTTATGGTGCTCAGTGTCAGAGAGGGGATTAACAGGTTCTTCAGAAGAGTGTTTGTGAAAGGGGAGCAGACCCAGGATTGTTATATGCTGGTGGAACAATGCTTATATTGCACACCAGCTGTTCCTCAGGTTTTGCAGAGAGCTTATACCCGTCTTAAACCCCACTTAAGTCCTACTTTGATTTTTTGCCTACATTTCCAACTAGTGAAAATTGAGAGTGACTTTTCTGCACAATAGCTGGGGAATTAACCATTTGAGAAATGCTAATACCTGTATAAGAAACTGACTTTTTTAATAGTTTGGGAAAGAAATATGATAACCTGTGGGACAGTGAAGTTAAGAACTGTTGTTATTACAGTTTTTTTCAAAGCAGCCTTGTTGAACAAAATGCAGATATCCTCCTTCCCTCTTACTTTTGCTAGTCCCCCCTACACTTACATTTGCTGTTCTCCTGCTTATATTACAGACCCCTGCCAGAGCTAGTACGTTCTTGACTGCATTCTTCTTAATTACCACCTCATAACACCAGAAGACTTCTCTTTTCTGGGGAAAGCTTCTTGAATAAAAAATGAGCTGCTTTTATAGACTTCTCCATGAGAGTTGTTCCTGCTTTGCTTGCAAACCAAGGCCTTGAACTGGAACACTCCTGAGCTGTACTCGACAACGGAGTCAACATGACACAGGTAGGATTGGTATAGTTTTCATAGTAACATCTAGTTACTGAGTGGCAGTATCCCATATTTTTCATTTTCAAGACAAATATTAACAATTTTTAAAGCTGTAGCCCTGCTAAGCACATGTTGTCTTCTCACAAGCTCTTCTCTCCTATCCACACCAGAGGAACGAGTTGCAGATGAAACCAAGGGGATGAGAGGCTTATGGGAGGTTGGGGCTACTAGGTTATTTTCGTTAGCCTGAGTTTTTATTCCAATTTACACTTATTCAGAAAAGCAATTAGACACATACGTAGGGCCTGCCTTTTCTTGAATCAGGGCTTTAAAAACATAATGTTGTTTTAGTCTGTAATCAGCTGTGTCTTCTTAAACTAAACTTTACCAAAGTGCTGTGAGTCATTCTGGAGGATCAGACCCAGGGTCTGTAGAATTTCTCCTGATTCTTGACAGATATTCTTGGTATAGTGTAATAATATCTCCAGGAATTTTCAAACCTCTACCTCCTTATGTCTGTCAACAAGTAGCCTGTGCACAAAAGCCCTTTGGCACATGCAAACTTGTAACGAAATAGGGAGTTTGAGCGCCTAACTTTCAGTCACGCCTCAGTATGCAGCTGTGTTCCTTCTGTCTGTAGACAATGCAGGGAAAACCTGGAAAAAAATTGTCATAAAAGGGGAGAAATTTTCCCTGACAGATCCAATTTAAGGTGAGAATGAATGAGAACAAATGGCAGGTCTACATTAGTTATGCCAGGCTGGATACAAAGAGATAGTGTTATTTCACCAAAGTACAGAGCAGCCACATAGCTGGCTAGTAGACAGATAACAGAGGAGCAGGGGAAGTTCAAGTTTCACTGAATTTTATCGGTACACAGGTGAAGACCTTACTTCTTGTGTAATTAACTGAAAGGAGAATATTCTCCTGGACACACCTAGAGCCTCAGCTTGACACAGGCAGCCTTGAAAGAGAATCCTCCTGAAGAAACTTTGCTGAGAGGAGTCTATATTAGCTCCCACTTGAATTGAAAGCTATTCCACCTGCTATCTGGCAGAAAGGCAACGTGCATAATTAAAAGCAGACATTTCAAAGACTATGAGTACCCAGCAGGGTTTTGAATACTGAGAGCAGTTAAGGGTTCTACCTCATCTACATGCTGTTTCCACCCTTTAAGGACTCTGGAGAAATTAACTAATGATATTCGGTTATTATTAATCCTTTTTACAATGGAAAGAGAATCTCAAAAAATTTTTGGTGCCAAGAATGTGTTGTTTCAAGTTATTCACTAAGCAGACTCAGACACTGGGAGTCCTCCCTTGTTAAAGCTTCTACGGTTTAATTTATTCCAGAGATTGGATCAGTAGCAGTGGGAAGGTGAAAATTCTGTATTTCAGTATTCAGATCAGTGGGAGTGAGAAATTGTTTTTCTTTCCAGGCTCAGAAGAGAAGCTGATTGCCATAGAATAAGCTCTTCCTAGGAAAAAGGTTTTATTGGTATCAGAGACAAATTTGTATTTAAGGCTACTAATTCCAAATTACTTTCTCTTCAACAAAGCCATGTTACTAGATAGTACAGATTTATAGTTATTTCATCCCAAATGTAATCTGTGCTTGTGCATAAATTATCTGCTCTGAATAACCGATAACATTGCTGAGTGATGGAGTCTAACTTTTTTAACAGAATAAGTAGTAACAATTAAATGCAAATGAAAATGTAATTGCCTTCCCACTATAAGTTTTCTGTACTAAGATCCCCAGTCAACAAAAATTACCTTTGGTTCAGAAATGGAAAAGCATTGTATACACTGAAAAAAGCCAAGTATTTAAAGAAATCACACGTTGATGATTGACCTTTATTGACCCTTATTGACCACATAATAACAGAGCTGTCTTTTTCTTCTAAGAATGTGAGAACTAATCAGCAACTAGCAAAAGTGTATTTTATGTTAATAAACTCATAGAACCATAGAATCATAGAATGGTTTGGGTTGGAAGAGACCTTAAAGATCATCTAGTTCCAACCCCCCTGCCA
>NW_010097889.1:18742-19366 GCF_000699245.1 Pterocles gutturalis | reverse complement strand
CTTCCTCCAATTATGTAACCTAAATCCACACGCTTTCAGCTTAAAGCTGTTACCCCTCATCCTATCACTACACTCCCTGATAAAGAGTGCCTCCCCATCTCTCCTGTAGGCCCCTTCAGGTGCTGGAAAGCCACTTATAAGGTCTCCTCGGAGCCTTCTCTTCTCCAGGCTGAACAACCCCAACTCACTCAGCCTGTCCTCATAGGAGAGGTGTTCCAGCCCTCTGATCATCTTCGTGGCCCTCCTCTGGACCAGCTCCAACAGCTCAACATCCTTCTTTTGTTGGGGGGCCCAGAGGTGGACACAGTACTCCGGTAGGGTCTCACAAGAGCAGAGTAGAGGGGCAGAATCACTTCCTGCTGGCCACGCTTCTCTTGATGTAGCCCAGGATCTGGTTGGCCTTCTGGGCTGCAAGCTCAAATTACCGGCTCATATTCAGTTCTTCATCTACTGACACCCCCAAATCCTTCTCCTCAGGGCTTCTCTCAATCCATTCTCCACCCAGCCTGTATTTGTGCTTGGGATTGCCTTGACCCACGTGCAGGACCTTGCACTTGGCCTTCTTGAACTTCATGAGGTTTGCATGGTTCCACCTCTGCAGCCTGTCAAGGTCCCTCTCGAGGG